>NC_086446.1:323437245-323469745 GCF_028390025.1 Pseudophryne corroboree
CTTGTTGAGACGAGAAGCCATCATGTCTATTTGTGGGCAACCCCACCGGTCGATGATCTGCTGGAACACCAGATGGTGGAGCCCCCCACTCCCCCGGGTGGAGATCGTGACGACTCAGGAAGTCCGCCTCCCAGTTGTCCACACCCGGAATGAAGATTGCTGACATGGCTCTTGTATTTCTTTCCACCCAGAGGAGTATCTTTGACATCTCTCTGCTTTTTGTCCCTCCTTGTCGATTGATATATGCCACTGCCTTGGCGTTATCCGACTGTACCTGGATCGCGTGATCCTTGAGTAGAGGAGAGGCTTGAAGTAGAGCATTGTAGATCGTCCGAAGTTCCAGAATGTTGATTGGAAGGAGGCTTTCGTGGGCTGACCACCTGCCCTGGTAACTGCGCCCCTTGGGTGACAGCTCCCCATCCTCTCAGACTCGTATCCATCGTGAGGAGGGTCCAATCCTGAATCCCGAAACTCCTGTCCTCCAGGAGATTCGAGGACTGTAGCCACCACAGGAGGGAAATCCTGGCCTGAAGTGACAGCTGAATCATCCGGTGCATCTGGAGATGCGATCCGGACCAATTGCTCAGGAGTCTAACTGAAACGTTCCGGCATGGAACCTCCCATACTGGATTGCCTCGTATGAGGCAACCATCTTATGCAGAGATGTACAGACACTCGAGTAGGTCGGAGCATCATGCGGACCATCTCCTGAAGTGTTTTCGCTTTGTCCTCTGGTAGAAATACCTTCTGGGCCACAGTATCCAGCAACATCCCCAGGAACAGGAGCCTCTGAGTTGGCTCCAGGTTGGACTTTTGTAAGTTGAGGATCCACCCATGGTCAGACAGAAGACGGATGGTGCATCGATATGGAGCAACAAAAGCTCCCTGGATCTTTATCAGAAGATCGTCCAGATAAGGGATCACACTGATCCCCTGGACCCGGAGTTGTAGCATCATCTCCGCCATCATCTTCGTGAATACCCTCGGGGCTGTTGACAGGCCAAAGGGCAGTGCATGGAATTGGAAGTGATTGTCCACAGGTACGCCTCATGAGAAGGCCAAATCGGAATATGGAGATAGGCGTCCTTGATATCCAAGGAGACCAGAAACTCCTGTTCTTCCAGGCCCACAATCCCTGCTCGCAGGGATTCCATTTTGAACTTGAACACCCTCAAATAAGGATTCAAAGATTTCAGATTCAGAATGGGTCTGACCGAACCGTCCGGCTTCAAACACAGGTTTGAGTAAAACCCCTTGCCACGTTGCGGTAGTGGTACTGGAACAAGGACGTTGGACTGGACCAACTTCCGGATAGCGTGTTGTAACGTAACTTGCATATCCTCCAAAGCTGGTAAGCTTGACTTGAGAAATCGTTGGGGGAATGGGTATACCGTCATGCTGAGGTCTTAGTGGACTGTTCCTGAGAACTGGTGCTTGTAGGTTTTCTGGACTTACCTCTGGTGCCTCTAGCCGCATTGGAGGCATCTCTGGCCTTCGATCAAAATCTGTGAGACCGAAAGGACTGGACAGAAGGCCTCGGATAGGAGCGTCTCGCTGGCTGGGCCCAAGATGGAAGAAACGTGGATTTCCCAGCCGTAACTTTGGAAATCTAGGTATCCAATTCGACCCCAAAAAGCCATACCCCAGAAAAGGGGAGGGATACCCCAGAAAAGGGGAGGGACTACGTTTGGATTCTGCATCCGCAATGGGGAGCCCTACCCCAGAGAAGGGGAGAACTACGTTTGGATTCTGCGTCCGCAATCCACTGACGCAACTACAAGGCCCTGTGTGCCTACACTGCAATGGCAGACATCCGAGCATTAATGTTCCCCATCTCCTTGAGGGAATCACAGAGAACATGTGTAGAGTCCTGAATGCTTCAGTAGGGTTACCATAGTAACTAAGGGCATATCCCCCAAGAGACCCCCCTGAATTTGAATGGCCAAAGAAGGAATAGCATGGGTCATCCAGCAACCCCCAATGGCCGGTCTTTGCGAGTCTCTATCTTCCGATCCCCAGGATCCTTCATGGTAAAGGAGCAGCACCGCCTTCTTAGACAGGCAAGAGACTGAAACATTCACGCCAGGGGGTTCCTCACAAAATTTTCTACCTTCAGAAGCAAATGGGAAAGTGCGCAAAAACTTTTTGGACACTTGGAATTTTTTTATCTGTATTTTTCCAGGCCTGTTTGAATAAGTCATCTAACTCTGGAGAATCAGGGAAAGTGGCTTGTTTTGTACAAAAAAAATAAAAAAAAAAATCTGCTGTGATACAGCGTCCTCTAGAGGGAGCTTTAACACATTCCTTATAGCCAAAATGAGGGGTTCAATACCCTAAGTAGAATCAGTATCCCCACTAATGGGATCCAGGTCACCCCCACCATCTTGTATATCATCATCTGTATCAGATAGTAGTACAGGTAAACCACACTTCTGGGGACCTGCATGAGAGAGAAAGGGGGGGGTTTGCGCATCAGCCCCAGCAGCTAAATCTGCAACAGCTTGTTGCATTAGCTGAGTTTTCTGCTCATTAGCAGTAAGCTGGGATGACACATCTGACATAATAGTCTTAAGAGTCCCTAACCAGTGGGGCTCTGGACCCTCTCCCCTTGCCTCTTCACTAATTAGTGAAGACTGACTGCATAGTTCACAGAAAACAGTCATTAGATAATGGAGAGAATCTGGTGTGACATACACTGCAGTTTGTGCTTATCCATATTTCACAGTTAGTACAATAACATACACACAGACAGCTATATGCAAGCCTGCACTACTGTATGTGAGATTAGACACAGAGAGAGGGATGATGCCAGCACACCCTGAGCTGCACAGCCCCAGTCAGACTGTCAGCTCTGTAAATCACAGTAAACACTAACAACTGCAATTCTAAATATGCTCTGGATAGTGTACACAAGGGCTCCCCCCCTTTGCTACACCCTGTACCAGTTTTCCAGTGTGTCTGTGAGGTAGGAAGCGCTGTGTGTGTGCTGTAGATGACTGCAGTAAGCAGAGGAAGGCGCCAAAACGCCCCAAGTCCCGCTCTGAGGAAGCTCCGCCCCCCAGAGCTGTACATATTTTTTATACTGGCAAAGGGGTATAATCAATTAAAGTCGGATCCATTCAGACATGTATTTGTCGGAATGGATCCGACAACCCCTATTCAATCCCATCTAAAATTCGACTTTTTCAAGTTGAATTAAGATGGGAAGCAGAGGAGGAGAAGGGCCGTGAGGTCGGGCGGGTGAGTGACATCCAGCTGCAGCGCTACTGTAGTGCTGATCTCCCTATATGCCCGCCGGCTGTCCCCCCCGTCTCGCCCCCCTTCTCCTCTGTGTCCGCTTCTCAGTCCGACATAATTTTGATGTCGGACTGAGATGGTCAAAAAGGGGGCCAAAACCTGTCGGATTTGGCCCCGTTTTCGACATCAACATGTGGATCGGCAGCTATTCCGCCGATCCACGTGCTTTTCGACAAGTCGAATTTATCGACTTGTCAAAAAATTTAGCAAAATATTGAATAGATCGAATCAGGATTCGACCTTAAAAAGTCGAAAACTGACGTCTTTTCGACAGACGCCAGTTTTCGACTTCAATTGAATATACCCCAAAGTCTCCTAAACAGCTTAAAACATCACACAAGTGCTAGTCAAGCAGTTTTGTGCCAGTTTACACAAGGGGGATCCTAGCGGTACCCCCCAGAGAGTGTCCCGTACGCCGTGCCCATAGTCTGCCGCAGCGTTAGGGGGTGTGCTGCGGCTGTGACAGCCAAGGCGCAGTGCCCCGCTGAACAACAACCCCTCAGGACGGTGGTCCTGCAGCGGGGAAGTGGCTCTGCACCTCATAAGGCCGGTGACCGCCCCCCTCCCCCCTCCTAATTCCCACGGTGCAGGTATGCTGTTGCCCAGACCGCATACCGAAAATAATAAAAGTTTTAAATGAAATTGAAGAAAACTCTCCGGAGCTGCAGAGATGTGCATCCTCTCCTGAGGGCACTTTTTTCTAAACTGTCTGTGGGAGGGGGCACAGAGGGGAGGAGCCAGCACATCCAGTTAAAGAAAAGAAGATATTAAACCTACCGGTAAATCTTTTTCTCGTAGTCCGTAGAGGATGCTGGGGACTCCGTAAGGACCATGGGGATAGACGGGCTCCGTAGGAAAGACTTTAGGTATGGGTGTGCACTGGCTCCTCCCTCTATGCCCCTCCTCCAGACCTCAGTTAGAGAAACTGTGCCCAGAGGAGACATGCAGTACGAGGAAAGGATTTTTGTTAATCCAAGGGCAAGATTCCTACCAGCCACACCAAATCACACCATATAACTTGTGTATCCATTAAACAGTTAACAGTATGAAAAACCAACTTAGCATCAGTCCAAAACTGATGAAACTATAACATAACCCTTATGTAAGCAAAACTATATACAAGTCTCGCAGAAGTAGTCCGCACTTAAGACGGGCGCCCAGCATCCTCTACGGACTACGAGAAAAAGATTTACCGGTAGGTTTAAAATCTTATTTTCTCTTACGTCCTAGGATGCTGGGGACTCCGTAAGGACCATGGGGATTATACCAAAGCTCCCAAACGGGCGGGAGAGTGCGGGTGACTCTGCAGCACCGATTGAGCAAACAGGAGGTCCTCCTCAGCCAGGGTATCAAACTTATAGAACTTTGCAAAGGTGTTTGAACCCGACCAAGTAGCAGCTCGGCACAGTTGTAGTGCCGAGACCCCTCGGGCAGCCGCCTAAGGCGAGCCCACCTTCCTAGTGGAATGGGCCATGACCGATTTTGGTAACGGCAATCCAGCCGTAGAATGCGCCTGCTGAACAGTGTTACAGATCCAGCGTGCAATAGGCTGCTTTGAAGCAGGGGCACCAACCTTGTTGGCTGTATACAGGACAAACAGTGCTTCTGTTTTTCTGACTCTAGCCGTTCTGGCCACGTAAATTTTCAAAGCCCTGACCACATCAAGGGACTCGGAATCCTCCAAGTCTCGTGTAGCCACAGGCACCACAATAGGTTGGTTCATATGAAAAGATGACACCACCTTAGGCAAGAACTGAGGACGGGTCCGCAATTCCGCCCTATCCATATGGAAAACCAGATAGGGGCTTTTATGAGACAAAGCCGCCAATTCCGACACTCGCCTAGCTGAAGCCAAGGCTAATAACATGACCACCTTCCAAGTGAGATATTTAACTCCACCGTTTGAAGTGGTTCAAACCAGTGCGACTGAAGGAAACTCAACACCACGTTAAGGTCCCAAGGCACCACCGGAGGTATAAAAGGAGGCTGAATATGCAGCACTCCCTTCACAAAAGTCTGTACTTCTGGGAGAGAAGCCAATTCTTTTTGAAAGAAAATGGATAAGGCCGAAATCTGAACCTTAATGGAGCCTAATTTTAGGCCCAAATTCACTCGTCTGTAGGAAGTGAAGGAAACGGCCCAGATGGAATTCTTCCGTAGGAGCATTCCTGGCCTCACACCAAGAAACATATTTTCGCCATATCCGGTGATAATGTTTCGCTGTCACGTCTTTCCTAGCCTTTATCAGAGTAGGAATGACCTCATCCGGAATGCCCTTTTCTGCTAGGATCCGGCATTCAACCGCCATGCCGTCAAACGCAGCCGCGGTAAGTCTTGGAACAGACAGGGCCCCTGTTGCAACAGGTCCTGTCGCAGAGGAAGAGGCCACGGATCTCCCGTGAGCATTTCCAGCAGATCCGGATACCAGGCCCTTCGTGGCCAATCTGGAACAATGAGAATTGTTCTCACTCCTCTTTTCCTTATTATTCTCAACACCTTGGGTATGAGAGGAAGAGGAGGAAACACATAGACCGACTGGAACACCCACGGTGTCACTAGGGCGTCTACTGCTACCGCCTGAGGGTCTTTTGATCTGGCGCAATACCTCTGTACCTTTTTGTTGAGGCGGGACGCCATCATGTCTATCTGGGGCTGTCCCCACTAACTTGCAATCTGTGCGAAGACTTCCTGATGAAGTCCCCACTCTCCTGGATGCAGGTCGTGTCTGCTGAGGAAGTCTGCTTCCCAGTTGTCCACTCCCGGAATGAACACTGCTGACAGTGCGCTTACATGATTTTCCACCCAGCGAAGAATCCTGGTGGCTTCCGCCATTGCCACTCTGCTCCTTGTGCCGCCTTGGCGGTTTACATGAGCCACTGCGGTGATGTTGTCTGACTGGATCAGAACTGGTTGGTCGCGAAGTAAGTTCTCCGCTTGACGTAGGGCGTTATATATGGCCCTCAGTTCCAGGATGTTGATGTGAAGACAAGTCTCTTGACTTGTCCAAAGTCCTTGGGAGTTTCTTCCCTGTGTGACTGATCCCCACCCTCTGAGGCTCGCGTCCGTGGTCACCAGGATCCAGTCCTGAATGCCGAACCTGCGGCCTTCTAAACGGTGAGCACTCTGCAGCCACCACAGGAGAGATACCCTGGCTCTGGGGGACAGGGTGATCAGCTGATGAATTTGTAGATGTGACCCGGACCACTTGTCCAATAGGTCCCATTGGAAAGTCCTTGCATGGAACCTGCCGAAGGGAATGGCTTCGTATGTTGCCACCATCTTTCTCAGGACTTGAGTGCAATGATGTACTGACACTTGTTTTGGCTTCAATAGGTTCTTGACTAGAGTCATGAGTTCCTGAGCTTTTTTTATCGGAAGAAAAACCCTTTTCTGGTCTGTGTCCAGAATCATGCCCAAGAAGGTCAAACGAGTCGTAGGAACCAGCTGCGACTTCGGCTATTGAGAATCCAGCAGTGTTGCTGTAACACCTTCAGTGAAAGGGACACGCTGTTCAGTAACTACCAGAATGTGTGTAAATGGACTTCAAGGTAACCTCCTGCTTGCGGTCAGCAGGATCCTTGAGGGTAGCCATATCTTGGGATGGCAGCGCTATCTTTTTTGATAAGCGTGTCAATGCTTTGTCTACCCTAGGGGAGGATTCCCACCGTATCCTGTCCGTTGGCGGGAAAGGATACGCCATAAGAATCCTTTTGGGAATCTGCAGAGAGAGAGTATGCCAGCACACACCCCAGCACTATATGACCCAGGAAGAAACACAAAATGTTTACCCAGTAGCGCCTTTTATATGTATATGCGCCAATTAGGTGCCCCCTCTCTTGAAAACCCTCTGTCACCATGAGTAAGCAGGGGAGAGTCCGGGGAGCTTCATCTCAGCGCTGTGCTGTGGAGAATATGGCGCTGGTGAGTGCTGAGGCAGAAGCCCCGCCCCCTCGGTGGCGGGCTTCTGTCCCGCTCAAAAATCTTAAAAAATTGGCGGGGGCTCTTTATATACATGTACAGTGCCCAGCTGTACATGTATATATGTATTTTTGCCAAAGGAGAGGTTTATATGCTGCCCAGGGCGCCCCCTCTGCACCCTTTACCCTTACAGTGACTATCGTGTGTGAGGTGTATGGGAGCAATGGCGCACAGCTTTACTGCTGTGCGTTACCTCGGTGAAGATCAAGAAGTCTACTGCCGCCTCTGAAGTCTTCTTTTCTTCTCATACTCACCCGGCTTCTATCTTCCGGCTCTGCGAGGACGGCGGCGCGGCTCTGGGACGGACGGCGAGGGTGAGACCTGCGTACCAATCCCTCTGGAGCTAATGGTGTCCAGTAGCCTAAGAAACAGAGCCTTGAAACTCACAGAAGTAGGTCTGTTTCTCTCTCCTCAGTCCCTCGATGCAGGGAGTCTGTTGCCAGCAGGCTCCCTAAAAATAAAAAACCTAATTAAAATACTTTCTGACAGGAAACTCAGTAGAGCTCCCTGTAATGCACCCAGTCTCCTCTGGGCACAGTATTAAACTGAGGTCTGGAGGAGGGGCATAGAGGGAGGAGCCAGTGCACACCCATACCTAAAGTCTTTCTTAAAGTGCCCATGTCTCCTGCGGAGCCCGTCTATCCCCATGGTCCTTACAGAGTCCCCAGCATCCTCTAGCACGCAAGAGAAATTTAAAGTGCACTGGTTCCTTTGGCCCCAGTCTATACCCCATAGTACTAGTTTCCCCCAATATCCCTTATGGATGCTAGAGAAAGAAACTGAATTGTTACAAAGAGGAAGTTAAAAGTTTTGAATGTTATTTTAGTCTTCACTTGTTCATTAATTTTTGGTTCCTTTTCACTCATTTTACCTTGTGCCATTTTTACCCCCATGGGTAGATTTTTTAAACAATTTTTTTTTCGCTCATGGAAGCTATCTCCCCATGCCTTCAACAATATAGTTACTAAATTTGGTGTCCTTCCATCTATTATTTAGAGCTGCGGACATCTCTGAATTAGAAAACTAATTATGGCCATGTGGTATTTATCTAAATTGGGTTCAGTATGATTTACAGGCTGCCAGCCGTCAATATACCGACAGCGGCATCCCGGCAGCCGGGCGAGTGCAAAAAGTCCCCTTGCGGGCTTGCTGCGCTCACCACACTGCGGTGCACTCACCACAGGTTCTATTCCCACTCTATGGGTGTTGTGGACACCCACGAGTGGGAACAGCCCTGTTGCTCCGGTATTCCGGCTGCCAGCATTTGCAGCTGTCGGGATTCCAGCGTTGGTATCCTGAACGCCAGGATCCCGACAGCTGGCAAATTAAACGTATACCTCTAGATTATATAGGGAATCATTTATGGTTATTAGAAGGCACAGGAGTCCCAAGACTATGTAACAGAAGTTATGCAACTCAGAAGCAAGTCACTTTATTGGAGTCTGTGGTACATACTTCAAATAGTACACACATTTTCATGAGGAAATCCTCATATCCAGGTTAGTATTATCTTCACTGGCAATTGTACATTTAATTTTTATTTTATTTTTTAAGATCTTCAATGTGTTACAGCCAAAGAGCGAAAGAACTTCTCAAATAACATGTTTATTCATTATAATAATTAGTCGCAATTGAGAGTCCCCAACTCTCTATGGAGGATAAATAAATAAGAATTTACTTACCGATAATTCTATTTCTCATAGTCCGTAGTGGATGCTGGGGACTCCGTAAGGACCATGGGGAATAGCGGCTCCGCAGGAGACTGGGCACATCTAAAGAAAGCTTTAGGACTAACTGGTGTGCACTGGCTCCTCCCCCTATGACCCTCCTCCAAGCCTCAGTTAGGATACTGTGCCCGGACGAGCGTACACAATAAGGAAGGATCTTGAATCCCGGGTAAGACTCATACCAGCCACACCAATCACACCGTATAACTTGTGATCTGAACCCAGTTAACAGTATGATAACAGAGGAGCCTCTGAAAAGATGGCTCCCAACAATAATAACCCGATTTTTGTAACAATAACTATGTACAAGTATTGCAGACAATCCGCACTTGGGATGGGCGCCCAGCATCCACTACGGACTATGAGAAATAGAATTATCGGTAAGTAAATTCTTATTTTCTCTAACGTCCTAAGTGGATGCTGGGGACTCCGTAAGGACCATGGGGATTATACCAAAGCTCCCAAACGGGCGGGAGAGTGCGGATGACTCTGCAGCACCGAATGAGAGAACTCTAGGTCCTCCTCAGCCAGGGTATCAAATTTGTAGAATTTAGCAAACGTGTTTGCCCCTGACCAAGTAGCTGCTCGGCAAAGTTGTAAAGCCGAGACCCCTCGGGCAGCCGCCCAAGATGAGCCCACTTTCCTTGTGGAACGGGCTTTTACAGATTTTAGCTGTGGCAGGCCTGCCACAGAATGTGCAAGCTGAATTGTACTACAAATCCAACGAGCAATAGTCTGCTTAGAAGCAGGAGCACCCAGCTTGTTGGGTGCATACAGGATAAACAGCGAGTCAGATTTCCTGACTCCAGCCGTCCTGGAAACATTTTCAGGGCCCTGACAACATCCAGCAACTTGGATTCCTCCAAGTCCCTAGTAGCCGCAGGCACCACAATAGGTTAGTTCAGGTGAAAACGCTGGAACCACCTTAGGGAGAAACTGAGGACGAGTCCTCAATTCCGCCCTGTCCGAATGGAAAATCAGATAAAGGCTTTTACAGGATAAAGCCGCCAATTCTGACACGCGCCTGGCCCAGGCCAGGGCCAACATCATGACCACTTTCCATGTGAGATATTTTAACTCCACAGATTTAAGTGGTTCAAACCAATGTGACTTTTGGAACCCAAACTACATTGAGATCCCAAATTGCCACTGGAGGCACAAAAGGAGGCTGTATATGCAGTACCCCTTTTACAAACGTCTAAACTTCAGGGACTGAAGCTAGTTCTTTTTTGGAAGAAAATTGACAGGGCCGAAATCTGAACCTTAATGGACCCCAATTTCAGGCCCATAGACACTCCTGTTTGCAGGAAATGTAGGAATCGACCCAGTTGAATTTCCTCCGTCGGGCCTTACTGGCCTCGCACTACGCAACATATTTTCGCCAATTGCGGTGATAATGTTTTTGCGGTTACATCCTTCCTGGCTTTAGATCAGGATATGGATGACTTCATCCGGAATGCCTTTTTTCCTTCAGGATCCGGTGTTCAACCCGCATGCCGTCAAACGCAGCCGCGGTAAGTCTTGGAACAGACAGGGTCCTTGCTGGAGCAGGTCCCTTCTTAGAGGTAGAGGCCACGGATCCTCCGTGAGCATCTCTTGAAGTTCCGGTTACCAAGTCCTTCTTGGCCAATCCGGAGCCACGAATATAGTGTTTCTCCTCTCCATCTTATCAATTTCAGTACCTTGGGTATGAGAGGCAGAGGAGGGAACACATACACTGACTGGTACACCCACGGTGTTACCAGAGCGTCTACAACTATTGCCTGAGGGTCTCTTGACCTGGCGCAATACCTGTCGAGTTTTTTAATCATGTGGACGACTTCTGGGTGAAGTCCCCACTCTCCCGGGTGGAGGTCGTGCTGAGGAAGTCTGCTTCCCAGTTGTCCACTCCCGGAATGAATACTGTTGACAGTGCTATCACAAGATTTTCCGCCCAGCGAAGAATCCCTGCAGCTTCTGCCATTGCCCTCCTGCTTCTTGTGCCACCCTGTCTGTTTACGTGGGTGACTGCCATGATGTTGTCCGACTGGATCAACACCAGCTGACCTTGAAGCAGAGGTCTTGCTAAGCTTAGAGCATTGTAAATGGCCCTTAGCTTCAGGATATTTATGTGAAGTGATGTATCCAGGCTTGACCCTAAGCCCTGGATATTCCTTCCCTGTGTGACTGCTCCCCAGCCTCGCAGGCTGGCATCCGTTGTCACCAGGACCCAGTCCTGAATGCCGAATCTGCGGCCCTCTAGAAGATGAGCACTCTGCAACCACCACAGGATGGATACCCTTGTCCTTGGTGACAGGGTTATCCGCTGATGCATCTGAAAATGCGACCCGGACCATTTGTCCAGTAGGTTCCACTGGAAAGTTCTTGCGTGGAATCTAACGAATGGGATTGCTTCGTAGGAAGCCACCATTTTTACCCAGAACCCTTGTGCATTGATGCACTGAGACTTGGTTCGGTTTTAGGAGGTTCCTGACTAGCTCGGATAACTCCCTGGCTTTCTCTTCCGGGAGAAACACCTTTTTTCTGGACTGTGTCCAGGAACATCCCTAGGAAACAGAAGACAAGTCGTCGGAACCAGCTGCGATTTTGGAATATTGAGAATCCAATCGTGCTGCCGCAACACTACCTGAGATAGTGCTACACCGACTTCCAACTGTTCCCTGGATCTTACCCTTATCAGGGAATCGTCCAAGTAAGGGATAACTAAAATTCCCTTCCTTCGAAGGGATATAATTTCGGCCATTACCTTGGTAAAGACCCGGGGTGCCGTGGACCATCCCTACGGCAGCGTCTGAACTGATAGTGACAGTTCTGTACCATAACCTGAGGTACCCTTGGTGAGAAGGGTAAATTTTGACCTGAAGGTAAGCATCCTTGATGTCCCGAGACATCATGTAGTCCCCTTCTTCCAGGTTCGCAATCACTGCTCTGAGTGACTCAATCTTGAATTTGAACCTCTGTATGTAAGTGTTCAAAGATTTTAGATTTAGAATCGGTCTCACCGAGCCGTCTGGCTTCGGTACCACAATAGTGTGGAATAATACCCCGTTCCCTGTTGCAGGAGGGGTACCTTGATTATCACCTGCTGGGAATACAGCTTGTGAATGGCTTCCAAAACTGCCTCCCTGTCAGAGGGAGACGTCGGTAAAGCCGACTTTTGGAAACGGCGAGGGGGAGACGTCTCGAATTCCAATATGTACCCTTGAGATATTACCTGAAGGATCCAGGGGTCTACTTGCGAGTGAGCCCACTGCGCACTGAAATTCATTGAGAACGGGCCCCCACCTTGCCTGAGCTTGTAAGGCCCTAGCGTCATACTGAGGGCTTGGCAGAGGCGGGAAAGGGTTTCTGTTCCTGGGAACTGGCTAATCTCTTCAGCCTTTTTCCTCTCCCTCTGTCACGAGCAGAAAAGAGGAACCTTTTGTTCGCTTGCCAACAAAGGACTGCGCCTGATAATACGGCGTCTTATTTTGAGAGGCGACCTGGGGTACAAACGTGGATCTCCCAGTTGTTGCCGTGGCCACCAGGTCTAAAAGACCGACCCCAAATGTCCCCTTTCAAAGGCAATACTTCCAAATGCCGTTTGGAATCCGCATCACCTGACCATTTTACTGGTAGAATTGGACAACGCACTTATACTTGATGCCAGTCGGTAAATATTCCGCTGTGCATCATGCATATATAGAAATGCATCTTTTAAATGCTCTATAGGCAATAATATACTATCCTTATCTAGGATATCAATATTTCCAGTCAGGGAATCCGACCATGCCAACCCAGCACTGCACCTCCAGGCTGAGGCGATTGCTGGTCGCAGTATAACACCAGTATGTGTGTGAATACATTTTTGGATACCCTCCTGCTTTTTATCAGCAGGATCCTTAAGGGCGGCCATCTCATGAGAGGGTAGAGCCCTTGTTCTTACAAGCGTGTGAGCGCCTTATCCCCCCTAGGGGGTGTTTCCCAACGCACCCTAACCTCTGGCGGGAAAGGGTATACAGCCAATACTTTTTAAGAAATTATCAATTGTTATCGGGGGGAAACCCACGCATCATCACACACCTCATTTTATTTCTCAGATTCAGGAAAACTACAGGTAGTTTTTCCCTCACCGAACATAATACCCCTTTTTGGTGGTACTCGTATTATCAGAAATGTATAAAACATTTTCCATTTTCTCAATCATGTAACGTGTGGCCCTACTGGAAATCACGGTTGTCTCTTCACCGTCGACACAGGAGTCAGTATCCGTGTCGGCGTCTGTATCTGCCATCTGAGGTAACGGGCGCTTTAGAGCCCCTGACGGCCTATGAGACGTCTGGACAGGCACAAGCTGAGTAGCCGGCTGTCTCATGTCAACCACTGTTTTTTTTTTTTTTATACAGAGCTGACACTGTCACGTAATTTTCAACATTACATCCACTCAGGTGTCGACCCCCTAGGTGGTGACATCACTGTTACAGACACTCTGCTCCGTCTCCACATCATTTTTCTCCTCATACATGTCGACACAAACGTACCGACACACAGCACACACACAGGGAATGCTCTGATAGAGGACAGGACCCCACTAGCCCTTTGGGGAGACAGAGGGAGAGTATGCCAGCACACACCAGAGCGCGCTATATATATATAATATATATATATATATATATATATATATATATATATATATATATATATATATATATATATATATATATATATATATATATATATATATATATATATATACACATACACAGGGATAACCTTATATAAGTGTTTTTCCCCTTATAGCTGCTGTATGTTTTAATACTGCGCCTAATTAGTGCCCCCCTCTCTTTTTTTAACCCTTTCTGTAGTGTAGTGACTGCAGGGAAGAGCCAGGGAGCTTCCCTCCAACTGAGCTGTGAGGGAAAATGGCGCCAGTGTGCTGAGGAGATAAGGCCGCCGAAAAGGGGGCGGAGCCTATCTCCCGTTTTTCTGTATATTCTGGCAGGGGTTAAATGCATCCATATAGCCCAGGAGCTATATGTGATGTATTTTTTGCCATGTAAGGTATTTTTATCATGTTTTATTGCGTCTCAGGGCGCCCCCCCCAGCGCCCTGCACCCTCAGTGACCGGAGTATGAAGTGTGCTGAGAGCAATGGCGCACAGCTGCAGTGCTGTGCGCTACCTTATTGAAGACAGGAACGTCTTCTGCCGCCGATTTTTCCGGACCTCTTCGCTCTTCTGGCTCTGTAAGGGGGCCGGCGGCGCGGCTCCGGGACCCATCCAGGCTGGGCCTGTGATCGTCCCTCTGGAGCTAATGTCCAGTAGCCAAGAAGCCCAATCCACTCTGCACGCAGGTGAGTTCGCTTCTTCTCCCCTTAGTCCCTCGATGCAGTGAGCCTGTTGCCAGCAGGTCTCACTGAAAATAACAAACCTAAACTAAAACTTTCACTAAGAAGCTCAGGAGAGCCCCTAGTGTGCACCCTTCTCGTCGGGCACAGAAATCTAACTGAGGCTTGGAGGAGGGTCATAGGGGGAGGAGCCAGTGCACACCAGTTAGTCCTAAAGCTTTCTTTAGATGTGCCCAGTCTCCTGCGGAGCCGCTATTCCCCATGGTCCTTACGGAGTCCCCAGCATCCACTTAGGACGTTAGAGAAATAATAATTATTATTACTATAAATGAATGCTTATAATATACTGTATGCCTGTCAAAACACTGCCTCTGGTGACACTTGAGAAATAAATTGGATGTCAGATGAAAGAAAGAGCAGCGTGTAATTGAGAGAATATACAGTACAATCAAATGAATAAGCATCACATAAAGGACCGGTGATTACTCACTGACAGACAGGTGTCTGCTGCGGGTCTCTGCAGAATGATAAGCAGTGTTTACATCACCCAGGGACTGAGAGGCTTTAATCCGCACTTGTTTCTGGATCCCTGAGTGGGTAGAGGATGTCTAGAAAAGAAGTTTCAGTATAAACTCAGGAACAGATACCCTAGTACAGTGATAGGGAACCTTTGGCACTCCAGCTGTTGTTGAACTGCAGATCCCAGCATGTCCTGCTACAGTTTTGCTATTTGGCCATGCTGGGATGTGTAGTTCAACAACAGTTGGAATGCCAAAGGTTCCCCATCACTACCGTCTAGCCCACAGTATAGAAAACAAAATATCCTACATGGTTCTTGTCATGAGAAAGAAGAAGAATCCGAAGACTTTTCATACTGGAGCTGCGATCTAAAAGGTCCACAGCTTTGTCCAGGTCATCCTGACTCCTGAGGGGGATAGAAAGCTAAAAAAAAAAAAAAAAAAAAAAGAAAAAAAAAAAAATTCAAATCAGCAACCAACATCCTCAATTCTAGGTATGCTCATAGTTGGGTCCCTTGGAACTGCACAGAGCATCCAGTCAAAGTTTTCCCATGCATCCTTATTCTAATTAAGACCAGTGGTTTAATCCTTCATGATTAGATCCCATCAGCATGACTAGAGAAAGATACCCAATAGAGTAGTGGTAGTAACTGAATACGACCATACCTTACATAATACATTGTAAAAACGCTAATCCATGCTCTCATTATGTCACGCATTGAATACTGCAATAGTCTTCTTACTAGTCTTACCAAAAAGACTCTCATCACTACAATCCATTCTGAATGCAACTGCAAGGCTAATATTCCTAGCTAGACATTCATCATCTGCAGATCCGCTTTGTCAGTCCCTCCATTGGTTACCGGTATTCAATATACAATACTTTTACTCGCACACGAGGCCATTAACCAAACTACACCAATGTACATCTCTTCTCTTATCTCAAAATACCTCATCGCTCTTCACAAGCTTTACGTCTCTCATGCACACTCATTACTCGCTCCCATTCACGACTGCAGGACTTTCTTCAGGCTGCACCCACTCTGTGGAATGCCCTACTATGCACAAAAAGACTCTAGTCTCCAAACCTTCAAGCGTCCCCTAAAACCTCACCTCTTCAGGCAAGCATATCAAATTCCTAAACCACTCACATGACCTTCATAAGCGATCCTATCCATTTACATCCCCACTGTACAGGCCACACATTTTATCTTTTTTCACTTTCCCTTCCTCCTGACCCTGGTTCATTATTGCTGTGTGACCATATCATACTGCCCACCAACAACCTTTGCAATCTGGTGGACAACTATGCAATAGATAACACCTATCCCTGTGTATCAATGCCTGTTTCCCCATAGATTGTAAGCCTGGGAGCAGAGCCTTCCTACCTTTATGACTGTTTGTTATTACCCAGTTTTGTTTTATCATTATTGTCTCCAATTGTAAAGCGCAACGGAATTTGCTGCGCTATAAAAGAAACGGTTGTTAAATAAATAGACTATAGCTCCAGGAAGAAATGTTATACCCGCATGGTAAGCCCTGCAGCTAACTGAATCTAACCCTCAATCACTTGCATTCAATAATCTACATATATTACACAATGATTAAAGAAAATGCAGAAAATGAATCCTGAAATAAAAGTCTCAAAAGTATACAGATAAAAAAATGTGCATTTTTACATTAAGGTTTTAGAGAGTTTTAGCTACAGAATAATTTCTCTCTTTTTTTAATTATTTTCCCTGTTGCAGGAGTCAAATATAAACATACACATTAACTCTTAAAAAAAATATTCCCCTTTATCTATGAATTTTGTCCAAAAAGTATTATCTTGCAGGGTCCTAATATTTCAGGGTAACAGATTTAATTTTCGGAAGGAACAGTAAAAATAAAATAAAAAATGAAACAACACAGTACACCTATGTAACGTTTATTACTTAAGGAGGATTTATTACAAACAGATCCAATGCCAGTGTGGCTGGGTTCCACCTGACACTCCATGTCATTAAAATGGTCGCATTGGGACACAACAGGTGAGCGGTCTGAGGTGTTGTGGGTAATGGGTCTAAAAATGTAGAAAATGCTTACTGAGTATGTATTTTCAGAACTACTTCGCGACACAGACTCCGATCAAGTACAAAGCAGCCACACTACACTAATTAAGTCCTAACTGACCCATTATTGTACTGTAGGCTGCACTGGCAGGAGAACAAGTCCCAAGCTGCAACGCTGTATAGAAGAAGCCAGCTGCTGAGCACAGGTCACCCCTAATACTAGAGATGAGCGAATTCGGTTTTACTCGGTTCTCAAAACCGAATCTTATTGGCTCACGGATGTCACGTGTTTTGGATAGCCAATAAGATTCGGTTTTGAGAACCGAGTAAAACCGAATCCGCTCATCTCTACCTAATACCCCTTTCACACTTCCAAAAATAACCCGGGTTATTCCACGTCAACGCGCAGCAACCCGGGTTTTTGTGCAGTGTGAAAGGGGCCAGGGCAAATAACACGGGTCGAGCGACCCAGTATTTCAACCCTGGTAGCCATCAAGGTTGAACACTGCTTCAACTCGGGTCACGTGCAGTGTGAACAGGTAACCCGGGTTGATGTGACCCAGTACACATTTACTGTATAGGTGGTGCTTAGAGATGATCTGATCTCCAAGCACCGCCTCCGGGACACATCACCACTGATGTCGCCAACCAGGCAATATGCTGCGTAGGGACACCAGTCTGAAAGGGGTCTCAAACGGATCACACCCGGGAAGGAGCAGTGTACAGGTCGCTGGTGCAACCTGCTATATGCGGTGTGAAAGTGGCATAACATACCAACTGAAGAAATGCATGTACTCTAACCCGTGTGTTAACTCTGGTGGTCCAAGGGGACCTGGAACCTTCAGGGTCTGTTGGTTGCTTTAGCCTCCATACTAGGGTACCGGAGCACTGGAAGTCCATCTCTGAAAGACCAGCAGCCCATGGAAGAAGCCAAAGTGTTCCCAACCACAGATCACCTTTAAACTGCCTAACATCCTTGAGGAGTAAAAGGTTTGACTTTCTCCCCAGGCAGCCTTGTGCACTCTCTCTCTAGTCCAGTGACAACACTATTACACGGTTTTAATCAAATCCAGGTGAATGCAAGCATTGTCGATATGCACTCATCTGGAGAGGCGGCAAGGGACAGGGGGTAGATTCACCCCGGCTGCACTGTGTGCTAGAATTGAACTAAAATACTCTATACAACTGAGGTGTACCTGGACAACATGCAAGCCAACATATCGTGCCATGTGCACACATCAGAACGATGTAATGAAGGACGAAACAATCCCTGGTTATGTCCTTTATTACCTTGCATAGTGCTGCATTCAATATCGTACATTATTATGCAGCACGGCTGAACAGACGATATCGCATGCGGCCATGGGAGCGCACAGATTGGCCGTACACACTGAGCGATACAGCAGATGTGTCATTCCAATTTGACCAGAAACTACATATCGGCCAGAGATTGCTCTAGTGTGTACCCAGCTTTAGCTTTACATTGATAATAAAGTTCACTTGCCATTTAATTATTATATCTACACTCTTGAACTTCTCAAGTTTGCCTGACTGATTGACCTCTGGTGGTCACATGTTCTGCAAAACCTACCCTGGGCAGTTTTGTTTCTGCATGCTACTTAGCAACAGCAAAACCTAGCGACTGCTGCCTAATTTCCACTGGCATTTCCTTTGCACTAAAGCGAGGTTCTCAAACTCGGTCATCGGGGGCCCACACAGTGCATGTTTTGCAGGTCTCCTCACAGAATCGCAAGTGAAATAATTAGCTCCACCTGTGGACCTTTTAAAATGTGTCAGTGAGTAATTAATACACCTGTGCACCTGCTGTTTTACCTGCAAAACATGCACTGTGTGGGGTCCTGAGTACCGAGTTTGAGAACCTCTGGTTTATACATTGTTGCATTGACAGTGGCCATGTATCCTGCTGCTCCTCATCATTAGTTTTATGATTTTTCTACAGCCAAATTTCACAGTTGATTCATCTGCACGGATTTTTTTACTTTTTTTTTTTTTTTTTTTTTTTTTTTTTAGAAATCACATATTTTCACAGTGGTGAGCAGCACAATTGACAGCTGCCAATGTGCATTGTATTTAATCTATAGAACTGCTGTGCATTCTTCCTACCTAAATGTTATTTTGTTCAATGCAGATGTCACCTCATGAATTTGACGTGGCACTGTAGCATTTCTGTGTATAGTGTGTGTGTGTGTGTGTGTGTGTGTGTGTGTGTGTGTGTGTGTGTGTGTGTGTGTGTGTCTGCCTTTATATTGTTGGATGATCACAAAGAAACTCACCTCATTGTTCATGTAATGGAGATCCATCTGCTGTCCAAACACCACTTTAACCTTTTGCTCCACATCGTCATACTTTACTGGCCGAGGAAATTGCAGTATCCTGTAAGATTTAGATGCATCAATTCAGCTGGAGAAGAAACAATGAAACCAAATCTATGCAATCATGTAAGATTCATTAATTGTGTCCTGGGTGTAAAACTTTCCTTTCTCCTTCATCCACTAGGGGCCACTGGAGTGTAGTTACAATGGGGGAAATAGTAGGTAGTAATTGGGAGCTGGCACTTTAAAAATTCTCACACTGTGGCTAGCTCCTCCCCTACTATCTCCCCTCCAAGCCAGTCTTAGTTTAGTGCCCGAGGTTAGCTGGTTCACTTGGGTTTAGCTGAAGAAATTTTTCTTTCTTCTTTATTATTTTATTTTTCTTTCACACACGCACAGACTGGCAGCTCTGCCACTGCCAGTCTGCACCGCGGGAGCTGCCGGCGGGGTCCCATCGCAGCTGCGTGCGGCTCGGGATGGGCCCCGGCTGAGGGAGACACTGAGCTCTCCTGAGTTGGCGGACACCGCTGCGTGCGGCGCGTGTCGGGACCACTCCATCCAGCAGAAGATTCCGGCAGCATGGCAGCGGTTTGTATCAAAAATGGTCGGACACCGCTGCGTGCGGCGCGTGTTGGGGCCACTCCATCACAGAAGATTCAGGCCGGACACCGCTGCGTGCGGCGCGTGTCGGGGCCACTCCATCAGAAGAAGGACAGTGGTGAGTACAATCTCCCCCCCTCCAGACTGATGTGTGATTTTAATATGTGCACTTAGATGTGATGGTCTTTACTGTGTTGTGTCCTGCATCTAACCCCCTTATAACGCTGCAGTGGAAGAGAGGGCGCACTTTCTAGTTTGAACTTGGCGCCATTATGTGGGGGGCGGAGCTTCAGCCCGCTCTGTAAGCGGGCTCAGCGCTCTTCAATCCCCGGCTGCAGCAGAGAGAGGCTAAATAGCCTAGTGGGCTAAAGCACTGGTATAATATCAAGGCAGCCGGGTGATACATTTACACTACCCGGCCGCAGCATACAAGCAGCCGGGTAATACATAGCGGTTTTTAAATTTAAAAGTGGCGCCGGAACAGAGGGGCGGAGCTAACTCCCGCTCCGTCCGGCGGCGGGCTCAGACTCTCAGCTCCCCGGCCGCACCATACAGGCGGCCGGGGGGGTTACACACCGCTCCCCAGCCGCAGCATATACAAGGCGGCCGGGGGTTACACACCGCTCCCCGGCCGCAGCATACAGGCGGCCGGGGAGTTACATTTACAATATATACGGGCGCTCCCCGGCAGCAGCAAACAGGCGCCCGGGGGTTACATTTACCCGCACCCCGACCGCAGCAAGGCGGCCGGGGGATACATTGGCAGGGGGGGCGGAGCTAACTCCCGCTCTGTACGGCGGGCTCTCTCCGCTCCCCGCGCCGCTGCAGCACGCCGCTCCAGTGTGTGTGGGGTCTCACACTGAAGGCTCATTCCTCTCCTGGCTGTGCAGGGAGGATTTCTTTGCAAGGAGGGGTGAGTAAAAGTTTTATAACCCGCTTTACTCAGCGGGCTCCCAGATCTCACTGTCGCTAGGCAACAAACCCTGTCTCTGGGGTTTTTAGCTTTTCCATACTTCATGCTGCTGAAATATAGCTACATTCCTCCCTGCAGTAGAGTCCTCTACCCGGCATTTTCCTACATGCAAATCAGGGAACCTGCTCTATTACGGTAGCTGGGACTCAGCTCATTAATAATTAAAAAATCTACTGTGCAGTATTTATTTACCTACAAATACACAGTATTTATCTACCCTATTGGGTTCACAGTATTTATCTACCCGGTTGGTTTCACGGTGGTGTGTGTATATATACATATATAGCTATGTTTGTGTATATTATATATATATATATATATATTATATATATATATATATATATATATATATATATATTTAAGTGCGTGTGGGTATGTATATAGATATATCCATAAAATACCAGATATAGGGGATAAAACAGATTATGCACACTTCCGCAATGTTTTCTAGAAACAGAATACCCCACCTTGCCACATAACATTTTCCCCCATCTTTTCTCACAGGCTGGTCACCATTTTGAAAAGCCAGCGGAACCTCAGAGAATCATCTGGTGCACCTTAATTAGCGGTACACTACATACAGGGCGGGGTGTTGCCTTCCCTTTATTATTCCTTGGTGTCACTAGTTACTAATGCTATTTGTAATTTGGGGAATGTGTGGCAAATAGCGCTGTGGCTCAGTACGCTAGTAGCAAGTATCTGAACAGGGGTTTGAATCCAAACAAAACTTTAAGGAGAGCTCCTATAGCCTAGGGCTAAGACTCCTGTCCCACAGCGCAGCGCTACTGGTTCAGGTCTCCGCTGCTCCAGAAAGTTTAGTTGAATCGTGTCGGTCACACATTATAGGGCAGACCTTACGTAGGGCTGTGTTAATTTAACCCACCTTTTCTCCTTTCGTTTGTCTCACCTGGGATAGTCAAAGAATTCCCTCTTAGGTGTGAAGTATGCGGTGGAGCCATCTGCTTAGCCCTCCACACACCTGCAGGACACTCCTGTTTGAACAGCTCAGATTATGCAGGTAATGTCACTGTTAACCAGAGACTTTGTACGTCATTTCACCTTTCCAAAGGGAACCTTGCTAACATTCCATGCATTACTGATGATGTCTGTTTTCTGTGGATCTGAACCAGTGTCTCAGAATATCCAGGTACATTATACAGCAGTTCATCTGATACTGCAGGTAAAGGAGGCGGACACGTCAAGTCCATCAGGGTTCCACGCCAATGACGAAATGACAGCGACTGGTCCAGTTTCGGATGAGCTGGGCAGACTCCGGTAGGCGGCCGACAGACACCCGAATACCCAATATCAGGTATCAAACAATGTTTGTTTTTCCTATCCTTTCCACGCAGATGGCAGGAGATGGTATCAGAACCTCTCTAGGGTATACCCCTCGATGTATCGCCAGTCCAACAAGCCGCCGTTTTCCTGAGGCAACCTTGCTCAGGGATTCATCGACATATGCGGCAGCGCGGTTCTACCGTGTCCGGAGCAAGTAGGTTGGAGAACAATTGCCCTCTAGGTTACAGGATGCTTCGCATCAGGATCAATTGATACTTTGGTACAGGTCAGAATCACGATTCTGCTTTATGTTCTTTGGAGGTCTCCACGTCTGCAGACTCGGACCCTGCATCTTCGCTTGGCTGTCTTAACCCGACGACCTCTGGGGCTGCGACAGTGACAGGTGAACATGAAATCCTACGGGGCAGATGGTTCTGGGGAAGGAACTTTCTGCAGGATTTCTTGAACCATTGGAGGTAAGTCCACTTTGCTTTCTCCTACTACTGCCCCAGCTCCAAGACAGACCTTTACTGGTCTTTTTTTTAGATTTTTCCGTGCCCTTTCAGGCATTCGACTCCACACGGGTGATATCTTCGTCGCCAGGGGTTTTCAGGGTAAAAAGGCTGAAGCAGAGGTTCAACATCCTCGGTCCAGTCTGATTTTATGTCATCCTATACACCCATTACACAGACTTTCCTACCACCTGGAGGGTCCCAGGGTAGGCGCAGGTCGATGGGAGAAGGCTTGGCCGGTTACAACAGTCTCAGGAGTCCCTCGGCATGGGTCGGCCGATTTACGATGACAAGAGAGTCATACTGCAGGCTGCGCTCCATAGGTTTCTAACCGCAAAGGGTATTGATCCCTGTTTTTCACATATCATTTGAATTCGGACAGTTCTCAGGCCCTTGTTTTCTTTTCACGTTCCGAAGCCAAGTGGCTCGGACAGGCCTATTCTAGCCTTACAATCCTTTTAGTCTGTGATTGCTAGTTTGAACAAGAAAGGGAGTTTTACGTGTCCCTTGTCTTCAGAGATGCCTGTTTACTGATTTCCGTTGGACAGGCTTTTCTCAGATTCGCATTACAGGATTCTCATTTTCACTGTCAGTCCTTTCCTCTCGGTCTCTCTTCCGCTCCCACAGAGTTTAGGAAGATCACAGAATATCTCTTTTTCAAGGGCAGTGGGTGACGTTGGTTCCCTAATGGGACAATTTACTGCTACTATCCCACTCTGTACATTAGGTGGCTTCTGAATATCCGGAGGATCCAGGAGCTTCTGATTCGACACAGATCCACCTTTATGCTCCGCATAGACGTTTCTCAACACGGTCCGTCAGAGGATTTTTCATTCCTCGGCACCAGGTACTCTATTCCTTCAGTCAAGTTGCGACGCAATGAGTGGTCGCCTCCATTCCTCTCTGAGCGGGGGACAACAATCTTCTTTCCAGGTCAGGCCACCAGGTCAGACTCCTGGGTGAGGGAACATTCCCCGGAGTTTGGTCAGCTGGTCCGCTGTGGGCGGAAATTTCGGATCGACCTCAGGGCGTTCTAACTGACTCTTTAACCCTTTATTACTCTCGGACGTGAGCTCTGGCGGCAGTAGGCGAGGAGGCCCTCAGGGCTCCGGGGAGTTTTCTGGTTATTCTACCCTGCCTCCTTTTCTATTTCTACCTCATGTTCAGTAACACAGGAGGGGATTATGCGTGCTAGTCCTCTCGGTGGCGCTGGTTGGGTCACGCATGACTTGAAGATACAGATACGCCTGTTGTCAGTAGAGGAGCCTTGGCTCCTACCTCGACTGGACTGTCTACTTCAACAGGCTCCCTTTTTCTCCTTGTTCAATCTTACACTGGTTTCGTTTACCCGTGTGACTGTTCACGAGACCTCAGAAGGGAGGAGTTCCCTAGTTCGGTTAGGCCTACTGGGCCCCGATTTCAGAAGTCTGTTACCTCTTCTCGCTTTTGCCACTTTTGGAAAACTTTATGGGACATAATAAGGATAAAAGGGGTTTTTCCCCCTTCTCCCAGTTACCATTCATCTTTGGTTTCTCTGGGAGGTTTTGATCCGCTGCGCTTCAAACCACACTGACCGGAATTTTAGGTCTCTGCCTTTTTCGGTTTTCTTCCAAATGAAATTAGCCTAGCGGCCGTAAGTTCGGTCTCTTTTTCAGGGAGTACTCTATTGGCAACTCCCCTGGCTGTGCTTCGGCCTCAGCGGTCGTTTCTTCCAGAGGGGATGTCCATTTTTCATATAAACCTGACACTAGTGTTTTTCAGTCCTCTCTGAATGTTGTCAGGGCTCGCCAACTCTCTCTACAGAGGTCTCAGGCTATTCGATGAAGTGTTTTTCTTCTTTGTTCTGTATGATGCTCCCGTACTAAATAGCCGGGGTCCCAGCATACGCTGGGCAGTTGGATACATTTGACCATCAGACAGTCTTCTTGGCGGTTACTAGGGAGCCTCCGTTTTCCATTTCAGCGCACTTTACGCGCATTGTAAGACCTTCGTGGGAAGCTGCCCGCGGGGTCTCCATGAATATTTTGTCGGGCGGCTACTTGGTCAAACCGACATTCGTTTTGTCAAATTCTACAAGTTTGACACTTTTACGGCCTCTGCATCACTGTTTGTCCGAGCAGTTTTTACAGGACTCTCAGCGCTTTCCCACCCGTTTTTGGGAGCTCTGGGACGTCCCCATTGTAACTACACTCCAGTGGCCCCTAGTGGATGAAGGAGAAATCAGGATTTTGGTACTTACCGATAAATCCCTTTCTCCGATTCCACAGGGGCCACTGGACGCCCGCCCAGCGCTGTTCCTCCTGGTTTTTTGCTTAACGGTTTGCAGATCACCATATGACTGCTTGTTGAGTTCAGGCTAGCCTGGTTTTTGTCAGGTTCTGTTCCAGGTTTAGTTTGGGTTCGCCTGGTTTACAGGGCATCGCTAACCTCCTCTACCTTAAGGTTTGTTTATTACAGCTCTCCTCGGGCACAGTTTTACGTAGACTGGCTTGGAGGGGAGATAGTAGGGGAGGAGCTAGCCACAGTGTGAGAATTTTTAAAGTGCCAGCTCCCAATTACTACCTACTATTTCCCCCATTGTAACTACACTCCAGTGGCCCCTGTGGAATCGGAGAAAGGGATTTATCGGTAAGTACCAAAATCCTGATTTTTGGGAATGCGAAGGCTCAGATGTTTTTGCTGAAATACACTGCTCAGGTAATATTGTCTCCTGACAGCCCCTTTTAGGATCTACTCACAACATTTTTCTCTTTGGATGCCAGGCGCTCAACATTACAATCAAAAACGTTTTCCACCTTTACAATATGCACAAAAAAACTACATAAGCAGAAGATACAAACGTTATTGGCTTTCCTGTCATTCCTACATTGAAGCTAGTCTGCGCAGGTTATGCAGGTCACGCATCTAAAGTTTACCTTTCCAATAAGTTGGCTGGTTGGACTGAAACTCTGGTAATGTACGGGAGCAAATGCCAAACAGTCATTCAGATAACTTAGTAAAAACAAACAGTGGACCAGGTTCATTCCAACCTATAGGAATGAAACCTGACAAAAATATTTGCAGTCAGGAAGAGGCTGGAAGTACTACAGCAGACATGTCAAACATGCGGCCCAAACAAACACTAAGCTGTTTTTACAATACTTAACCATTCTATCTCTTCTTTATTATTTGCACCATCTAGCACGCCCATATTCTGTGTGTTATATTAGATTTAACCAACAACTGCTTTCAGAGTTCAGGAGAAACATTGAATTTGATGGCAGATACGAACCACTTGGCCCATTTAGTCTGCATGGAGCAAATGGCTAATTGTTGATTGCTTCCATACCTTACCAGATTTTCATTCCAACCAGCTAAATAGTTGGCTGCTTATAAAGATAATCTTTAGATGTGTGGCCAGATTTAGGGTGATAATTTTAGACTGGACATGAAGACATTCACAATTCTCTACTGTCTTTTAGCAGTGAACAGGAATGACTTTGGCAGAGTTCACTTACCAGAAGCCCAGATTTTGCCACTTAGGTTCCTTGCTTTAACCACTTGACTGACTATTTATTTCGCCAAAAAACGCTCCGAAATTGTCAGGGTTTTTTTATGAGTGAATTAGGTGAAGAACATGAACTTAACCTTATCCAAACTGATTTTAGCAAAAAAAAAATAATAATAATAATATTATATATATATATATATATATATATATATATATATATATATATATATATATATATATATATATATATATATATATATATATATATATATATATATATATATATATATATATATATATATATATATATATATATATAGCGTCAGATGGTGCGGCACTCCAGACGGAAAAGATCACTCATAACGGCAGTATAAATTGCAACGTTTCAATGCCTTTATTGCAGCATTTTCATCAGGCTTATAACCTGATGAAAATGCCGCAATAAAGGCATTGAAACGTTGCAATTTATACTGCCGTTATGAGTGATCTTTTCCGTCTGGAGTGCCGCACCATCTGACGCTATTTATCACCATTTGTGAGGGCAACCAGCACAGCTAAGAAATAGCCACCAAGAGGAGTGCCGGTAGTAAGTATGTATGTATGTATGTATGTATGTATGTATGTATGTATGTATGTATGTATGTATGTATGTATGTATGTATGTATATATATATATATATATATATATATATATATATATATATATATATATATATATATATATATATATATATATATATATATATATATATATATATATATATATATATATATATATATATATATATATATATATATAAAGAATTTTTTTTGAAAAACTGATCGGGAACATCGCTACCATCGGAACATTGCAGCTTTTATTTTGAAAGCCGGGACAGCCTCCAGGTATACAAGGAGGGGTGAGGGGGTCTGGGGGTGGCTTGGGGGGGTTAATTTACACTCCCCAGCGGCTGCCATTGTCTGCAGCCGCTGGAGGGGGGGGGATCCTGCTGTGCTGATCGATCAGCAGTGATAGGCAGCATGGCAATCAGTAGGGGAGAGTGCAGGGAGGCAGAGGGACCTTCCGGTTCCTCTGGTAGCAGCAGCGGAGGGAAGTTTCCCTTCCCTGCCGCTGCTAACACAGTTTATTTGACTGGTCGCATCCTGCGACCAGGTCAGATAAAGCACTTGCAGGCATGGTCGCATCTGATGCGACCATGCTAGGCAAGTGGTTAAGGAGAGTCTAGCACAGGTGTTCCCAGCCAGAGTCAGTAAGGCACAGTAACAGTTCAGGTTTTGAGGCTAGCCAGGTGACTTAATAAGTACCGCAGTTATTTTGATTTAACCATCTGTGCTCAAGCATGGCTATCATTAAAACCTGGACTGTTAGTGTGCCTTGGGTACTCGAGGTTCGGAAAGACTGGTCCAGCAAGCCGAAAGTGTGTGTGTGTGTGTGTGTGTGTGTGTGTGTGTGTGTGTGTGTGTGTGTGTGTGTGTGTGTGTGTGTGTGTGTGTGTGTGTGTGTGAAGGAGACTGGGCAGGAGGGGAAAGTATTAACACAGCACGTCTAGTAGGAGAGACTAACCCCATGGGTGCTACTCAAAGCATCCATTAGTATCAAAAATTACCTACTCCTCTTTACATGCATTTATATTTCTACAGCTAGGAGATATAGGTTAGAATGTATGATCCCCACATTTTTACAATTGATGCGTGCAGACTTTCTAAAAATAAGTCATACTATATAAAAATTGGCACTTGTCCAAGGAAGATGTACATTCATTGCCACCGACAGAAATTGTTCCAATATTTAGGCACCTGCAGAAACGTTTGTGGCATATATATATTTATTTATTTTATATGCCCGTTTTTTAGCAGGCAAAACCCGCCCTGCCCCTTTTGCGGCGCCCTGCTAGAACAGCCGCCCGCTTCCTGCCCTCTTGGCGTGTATAGATGCCGTGCGCATGCGCGCGGCATCCATTCACGCATTGGGAGAGGGCTGGGGGAAGCCCAGCACCGACGGAGGTGCTGGGCACGCCCCCAACAGTGACGTCGCCGGCCACAGACGCTCTCGATAGTAGCGTCTATGGGCCGCACCGCCCCCTAAAATGACGTAGGTGTGGCTGCGCCCCCGTTTCAGGTGCACGCGCGGCTTCGCCGCGCGCATGTGCCCCCGGAGTCCGGCACCCTGCCCCATTTCACTCCTAGAGTGAACACACACACATATATACATACATTATATATATATATATATATATATATATATATATATATATATATATATATATATATATATATATATATATATATATATAAATAAAATAAGATTTTACTTACCGACAAATCTATTTCTCGGAGTCCGTAGTGGATGCTGGGGTTCCTGAAAGGACCATGGGGAATAGCGGCTCCGCAGGCGACAGGGCACAAAAAGTAAAGCTTTTCCAGATCAGGTGGTGTGCACTGGCTCCTCCCCCTATGACCCTCCTCCAGACTCCAGTTAGGTACTGTGCCCGGACGAGCGTACACAATAAGGGAGGATTTTGAATCCCGGGTAAGACTCATACCAGCCACACCAATCACACCGTACAACCTGTGATCTAAACCCAGTTAACAGTATGATAACAGCGGAGCCTCTGAAAGATGGCTTCCTTCAACAATAACCCGAATTAGTTAACAATAACTATGTACAATTTATGCAGATAATCCGCACTTGGGATGGGCGCCCAGCATCCACTACGGACTCCGAGAAATAGATTTATCGGTAAGTAAAATCTTATTTTCTCTATCGTCCTAGTGGATGCTGGGGTTCCTGAAAGGACCATGGGGATTATACCAAAGCTCCCAAACGGGCGGGAGAGTGCGGATGACTCTGCAGCACCGAATGAGAGAACTCCAGGTCCTCCTTAGCCAGAGTATCAAATTTGTAAAATTTTACAAACGTGTTCTCCCCTGACCACGTAGCTGCTCGGCAAAGTTGTAATGCCGAGACCCCTCGGGCAGCCGCCCAAGATGAGCCCACCTTCCTTGTGGAGTGGGCCTTTACAGATTTAGGCTGTGGCAGGCCTGCCACAGAATGTGCAAGTTGGATTGTGCTACAGATCCAACGAGCAATCGTCTGCTTAGACGCAGGAGCACCCATCTTGTTGGGTGCATACAATATAAACAACGAGTCAGATTTTCTGACTCCAGCTGTCCTTGCAATATATATTTTTAATGCTCTGACAACGTCCAGTAACTTGGAGTCCTCCAAGTCACTTGTAGCCGCAGGCACTACAATAGGCTGGTTCAGATGAAATGCTGACACCACCTTAGGGAGAAAATGCGGACGAGTCCGCAGTTCTGCCCTGTCCGAATGGAAAATCAGATATGGGCTTTTGTAAGATAAAGCTGCCAATTCTGATACTCTCCTGGCAGAAGCCAGGGCTAGAAGCATGGTCACTTTCCAAGTGAGATATTTCAAATCCACCTTTTTTAGTGGTTCAAACCAATGAGATTTTAGAAAGTCCAAAACCACATTGAGATCCCACGGTGCCACTGGAGGCACCACAGGAGGCTGTATATGCAGCACTCCCTTAACAAAGGTCTGGACTTCAGGGACTGTGAAGCCAATTCTTTTTGAAAGAAAATCGACAGGGCCGAAATTTGAACCTTAATAGATCCCAATTTGAGACCCATAGACAATCCTGATTGCAGGAAATGTAGGAATCGACCCAGTTGAAATTCCTCCGTCGGAGCACTCCGATCTTCGCACCACGCAACATATTTTCGCCAAATTCGGTGATAATGTTGCACGGTTACTTCCTTCCTTGCTTTAATCAAAGTAGGAATGACTTCTTCCGGCATGCCTTTTTCCTTTAGGATCCGGCGTTCAACCGCCATGCCGTCAAACGCAGCCGCGGTAAGTCTTGAAACAGACAGGGACCCTGCTGAAGCAAGTCCCTCCTTAGAGGTAGAGGCCACGGATCTTCCGTGATCATCTCTTGAAGTTCCGGGTACCAAGTCCTTCTTGGCCAATCCGGAACCACTAGTATCGTTCTTACGCCTCTTTGCCGTATAATTCTCAATACTTTTGGTATGAGAGGCAGAGGAGGAAACACATACACCGACTGGTACACCCAAGGCGTTACCAGCGCGTCCACAGCTATTGCCTGCGGATCTCTTGACCTGGCGCAATACCTGTCCAGTTTTTTGTTGAGGCGAGACGCCATCATGTCCACCATTGGTCTTTCCCAACGGGTTACCAGCATGTGGAAGACTTCTGGATGAAGTCCCCACTCTCCCGGGTGAAGATCGTGTCTGCTGAGGAAGTCTGCTTCCCAGTTGTCCACTCCCGGGATGAACACTGCTGACAGTGCTATCACATGATTCTCTGCCCAGCGAAGAATCCTTGCAGCTTCTGCCATTGCACTCCTGCTTCTTGTGCCGCCCTGTCTGTTCACATGGGCGACTGCCGTGATGTTGTCCGACTGGATCAACACCGGTTTTCCCTGAAGCAGAGGTTCTGCCTGGCTTAGAGCATTGTATATTGCTCTTAGTTCCAGAATGTTTATGTGAAGAGACGTTTCCAGACTCGTCCATACTCCCTGGAAGTTTCTTCCTTGTGTGACTGCTCCCCAGCCTCTCAGGCTGGCGTCCGTGGTCACCAGGATCCAATCCTGTATGCCGAATCTGCGGCCCTCCAATAGATGAGGACTCTGCAACCACCACAGAAGAGACACCCTTGTCCTTGGAGACAGGGTTATCCGTAGGTGCATCTGAAGATGCGACCCTGACCATTTGTCCAACAGATCCCTTTGGAAAATTCTTGCGTGGAATCTGCCGAATGGAATTGCTTCGTAAGAAGCCACCATTTTTCCCAGGACTCTTGTGCATTGATGTACAGACACCTTTCCTGGTTTTAGGAGGTTCCTGACAAGCTTGGATAACTCCTTGGCTTTTTCCTCCGGGAGAAAAACCTTTTTCTGAACCGTGTCCAGAATCATCCCTAGGAACAGCAGCCGAGTTGTCGGCATTAACTGGGATTTTGGAATATTCAGAATCCACCCGTGCTGTTTTAGCACTTCTTGAGACAGTGCTAATCCCATCTCTAGCTGTTCTCTGGACCTTGCCCTTATTAGGAGATCGTCCAAGTATGGGATAATTAATATGCCTTTTCTTCGAAGAAGAATCATCATCTCGGCCATTACCTTTGTAAAGATCCGAGGTGCCGTGGACAATCCGAACGGCAGCGTCTGAAACTGATAGTGACAGTTTTGTACAACGAACCTGAGGTACCCCTGGTGTGAGGGGTAAATTGGAACGTGGAGATACGCATCCTTGATGTCCAAGGATACCATAAAGTCCCCCTCTTCCAGGTTCGCTATCACTGCTCTGAGTGACTCCATCTTGAACTTGAACTTCTTTATGTACAGGTTCAAGGACTTCAGATTTAGAATAGGCCTTACCGAGCCATCCGGCTTCGGTACCACAAAAAGAGTGGAATAATACCCCTTCCCTTGTTGTAGAAGAGGTACCTTGACTATCACCTGCTGAGAGTACAGCTTGTGAATGGCTTCCAAAACCGTCTCCCTTTCGGAGGGGGACGTTGGTAAAGTAGACTTCAGGAAACGGCGAGGTGGATCTGTCTCTAATTCCAACCTGTACCCTTGAGATATTATCTGCAGGATCCAGGGATCTACCTGCGAGTGAGCCCACTGCGCGCTGTAATTTTTGAGACGACCGCCCACCGTCCCCGAGTCCGCTTGAGAAGCCCCAGCGTCATGCTGAGGCTTTTGTAGAAGCCGGGGAGGGCTTCTGTTCCTGGGAAGGAGCTGCGTGTTGCTGTCTCTTCCCTCGACCTCTGCCTCGTGGCAGATATGAATAGCCCTTTGCTCTCTTATTTTTAAAGGAACGAAAGGGCTGCGGTTGAAAAGTCGGTGCCTTTTTATGTTGGGGAGTGACTTGAGGTAGAAAGGTGGATTTCCCGGCTGTAGCCGTGGCCACCAAATCTGATAGACCGACTCCAAATAACTCCTCCCCTTTATACGGCAAAACTTCCATATGCCGTTTTGAATCCGCATCGCCTGTCCACTGTCGCGTCCATAAAGCTCTTCTGGCCGAAATGGACATAGCACTTACCCGTGATGCCAGTGTGCAGATATCCCTCTGTGCATCACGCATATAAAGAAATGCATCCTTTATTTGTTCTAACGACAGTAAAATATTGTCCCTGTCCAGGGTATCAATATTTTCAATCAGGGACTCTGACCAAACTACCCCAGCACTGCACATCCAGGCAGTCGCTACAGCTGGTCGTAGTATAACACCTGCATGTGTGTATATACTTTTTTGGATATTTTCCATCCTCCTATCTGATGGATCTTTAAGTGCGGCCGTCTCAGGAGAGGGTAACGCCACTTGTTTAGATAAGCGTGTTAGCGCCTTGTCCACCCTAGGA
>NC_086446.1:324374745-324472245 GCF_028390025.1 Pseudophryne corroboree
CTCATATCTGCCCCGGGGCAGAGGAAGGGGAAAAAGACTGCAGCAGACAGCCTCTTCCCACGAACAGAAGCCCTCCCCCGCTTCTTCCAAGTCCTCAGCATGACGCTGGGGCCTTACAAGCGGACTCAGGCACGGTGGGGGCCCGTCTCAAGAATTTCAGCGCGCAGTGGGCTCACTCGCAAGTGGACCCCTGGATCCTGCAGGTAGTATCTCAGGGGTACAAATTGGAATTCGAGACGTCTCCCCCTCGCCGGTTCCTGAAGTCTGCTTTACCAACGTCTCCCCTCCTGTGGTGGTTACAGAGTGCTCATCTCCTAGAGGGCCGCAGATTCGGCATTCAGGATTGGGTCCTGGTGACCACGGATGCCAGCCTGAGAGGCTGGGGAGCAGTCACACAGGGAAGAAATTTCCAGGGCTTGTGGTCAAGCATGGAAACGTCACTTCACATAAATATCCTGGAACTAAGGGCCATTTACAATGCCCTAAGTCAGGCAAGACCTCTGCTTCAGGGTCAGCCGGTGTTGATCCAGTCGGACAACATCACGGCAGTCGCCCACGTAAACAGACAGGGCGGCACAAGAAGCAGGAGGGCAATGACGGAAGTGGCAAGGATTCTTCGCTGGGCGGAAAATCATGTGATAGCACTGTCAGCAGTGTTCATTCCGGGAGTGGACAACTGGGAAGCAGACTTCCTCAGCAGACACGATCTTCACCCGGGGGAGTGGGGACTTCACCCAGAAGTCTTCCACATGATTGTGAACCGTTGGGAAAAACCAAAGGTGGACATGATGGCGTCCCGCCTCAACAAAAAACTGGACAGATATTGCGCCAGGTCAAGGGACCCTCAGGCAATAGCTGTGGACGCTCTGGTAACACCGTGGGTGTACCAGTCAGTGTATGTGTTCCCTCCTCTTCCTCTCATACCAAAAGTACTGAGAATCATAAGAAGGAGAGGAGTAAAGACTATACTCGTGGCTCCGGATTGGCCAAGAAGGACTTGGTACCCGGAAATTCAAGAGATGCTCACGGAAGACCCGTGGCCTCTACCTCTAAGAAAGGACCTGCTCCAGCAGGGACCATGTCTGTTCCAAGACTTACCACGGCTGCGTTTGACGGCATGGCGGTTGAACGCCGGATCCTGAAGGAAAAAGGCATTCCGGATGAAGTCATCCCTACCCTGATCAAAGCCAGGAAGGATGTAACCGTACAACATTATCACCGTATTTGGCGTAAATATGTTGCGTGGTGCGAGGCCAGGAAGGCCCCTACAGAGGAATTTCAACTGGGTCGATTCCTGCATTTCCTGCAAACAGGACTGTCTATGGGCCTCAAATTAGGGTCCATTAAGGTTCAAATTTCGGCCCTGTCAATATTCTTCCAAAGAGAACTGGCTTCTGTTCCTGAAGTTCAGACGTTTGTCAAGGGAGTACTGCATATACAGCCTCCTTTTGTGCCTCCAGTGTGATCCACCTTGGGATCTCAATGTAGTTTTGGGTTTCCTAAAATCACATTGGTTTGAACCACTCACCACTGTGGACTTAAAATATCTCACATGGAAAGTGGTAATGCTGTTAGCCCTGGCTTCAGCCAGGCGTGTCTCAGAATTGGCGGCTTTATCCTATAAAAGCCCTTACCTAATTTTTCATACGGACAGGGCAGAATTGAGGACTCGTCCTCAATTTCTCCCTAAGGTGGTTTCAGCATTTCACTTAAACCAGCCTATTGTGGTGCCTGCGGCTACTAGGGACTTGAAAATATATGTTTCCAGGACGGCTGGAGTCAGAAAATCTGACTCGCTGTTTATCCTGTATGCACCCAACAAGCTGGGTGCTCCTGCTTCTAAGCAGACGATTGCTCGTTGGATTTGTAGTACAATTCAGCTTGCACATTCTGTGGCAGGCCTGCCACAGCCAAAATCTGTAAAAGCCCATTCCACACGGAAAGTGGGCTCATCTTGGGCGGCTGCCCGAGGGGTCTCGGCTTTACAACTTTGCCGAGCAGCTACTTGGTCAGGGGCAAACACGTTTGCTAAATTCTACAAATTTGATACCCTGGCTGAGGAGGACCTGGAGTTCTCTCATTCGGTGCTGCAGAGTCATCCGCACTCTCCCGCCCGTTTGGGAGCTTTGGTATAATCCCCATGGTCCTTTCGGAGTCCCCAGCATCCACTAGGACGTTAGAGAAAATAAGAATTTACTTACCGATAATTCTATTTCTCATAGTCCGTAGTGGATGCTGGGCGCCCATCCCAAGTGCGGATTGTCTGCATTACTTGTACATAGTTATTGTTACAAAAATCGGGTTATTGTTGTTGTGAGCCATCTTTTCAGAGGCTCCTTCTGTTATCATGCTGTTAACTGGGTTCAGATCACAAGTTGTACGGTGTGATTGGTGTGGCTGGTATGAGTCTTACCCGGGATTCAAAATCCTTCCTTATTGTGTACGCTCGTCCGGGCACAGTATCCTAACTGAGGCTTGGAGGAGGGTCATAGGGGGAGGAGCCAGTGCACACCAGGTAGTCCTAAAGCTTTTTACTTTTGTGCCCAGTCTCCTGCGGAGCCGCTATTCCCCATGGTCCTTTCGGAGTCCCCAGCATCCACTACGGACTATGAGAAATAAAATTATCGGTAAGTAAATTCTTATTTTACAGGTGCCCCTATTGGATTCTACTGGACAAGTGGACGTGACCGGCGTGGGATGTAGGTAAGTAATCTGTCTCTCATTTTTACAGGTGCCCCTATTGGATTCTACTGGACAAGTGGACGTGACCGGTGTGGAATGTAGGTAAGTATGTGTGAGTGTGTCAGTGTGTTTTAATAAATTTTTACTGTCACGGTGTGTGTTGTGTTTTTATTTGGGTATTTTTCTGTTGTAGAACTACAGGTACCAGCGGGCCCGTTATTTCCCCGCATGCTGGTACTTGAGGTTCTCCAAGTACCAGCAAGCGGGGGAGGCTTGCTGTGCCTTGTAGTTCCACAACAAAAAACAATATTCTTTTTTTTACACACATGGCTATCAGCCTCCCATCCACCGCCCACGGATGGGGGGGACAGCCTCGGGCTTCACCCTTGGCCCTTGGGTGCCTGGAGGGGGGGTGAACCCTTGATTTAAGGGGTCCCCACTCCTCCAGGGAACCCCGGCCAGTGGTGACTAGTGGGGGGGGGGGTAATGCCACGGCCGCAGGGACTTACATAAATGTGTTCCCCGGCTGTGGCATTATGTCCCTGGCTAGTGGAGCCCGGTGCTGGTTTTAAAAATACGGGGGACCCCTACATCTTTTGTCCCCTGTATTTTTGGAACCAGGACCGGACTAAGAGCCCGATGCTGGTTGTCTAAATACGGGGAACCCCTGTCCAATTTTTTCCCAGTATTTAAACAACCAGGACCGGCTCAAAGAGCCCGAGGCTGGTTATACTTAGGAGGGGGGACCTCACGCATTTTTATTTTATTTTATTTTTAACCCATTCAGACCCTTCTCCATTAAGTTAATGGAAGCCCTGGACAACAAAATTACATTCATGTCCTCCTCCCACTCCCTTCCCAGTCCCAAACACTAATTATTATTTTTTTCTATAAAAATGTACCATATATCACAAGTATGATGAGCAGGCAGGCAGCGGGCATTGGCGGCAATGGACTGAGATGCAAATTAGTGGCGGAGGGCTGGGTCAGTTGATGGTGGGCGAGTTTGTAAGCCATTGGTGGAGGCAGCGGGCATCGGCTCAGAGGCAGTAGCGGGCATTGGCTCGGTGGCGGTAGGGGTCATCGGCAGACATTATGGCTGTAGTGCCTCACCGCACGCCACTGACCTCACCGCACGCCACTGGTGGGTGGGACAGTGTGCATGTGTGTTAAGTTTGTAAGCCATTGGTGGTGGCAGCGGGCATTGGCTCAGAGGCAGTAGCGGGCATTGGCTCGGTGGCGGTAGGGGCCATCGGCAGGATTCGTCAGACATTATGGCTGTAGTGCCTCACCGCATGCCACTGACCTCACTGCACGCCACTGGTGTGTGGGACAGTGTGCGTGTGTGTTAATTGTGTGTGTGTGGGACAGTGTGAGTGTGTGTAAATTTTTGCAGTCCAGTGTGTGTGGGGGAGGGGAAAGTATGAGAATGTGTGTGTAGTCTGAGTGGGTGTGTGTGGGGTTTGGGGGTGGCCAGTCTGTGTGTGTGTAATCTACAGTGTGTGTGTGTGTGTGTAAGTAAGGGGGAGGGGCAGTCTGTGTGTGTGGGCGGGATGTACTAATGACCATTTACCGAAGAGGGATATGTATTAAACCACGGGCATGGAGATGCCCTTCTCACTCACCATCCAGCTGGGTGAGCGAGCCGGGCAGGTGGAAAGTCAGCAGCAGGGGCAGCATGCTGGATATCAGCAGCCGAGGATGGGGGCTGTAAGGCACGTGCGGAGCGGTGCAGAGCCCAAAGCCGGAGATCAGCAGCATGTTGACCGGCAATAAGCAGCTTCTGCTTCCGCATTCAACATGCTGCCGATCTCCGGCTTTGAGCTACGCAGGGTTCGGGGGATGGGTGTCCTCTGCCAGTGTACTGCAGCTCCGGGGGTGCGGGCTCCGGAGGCTTTCAGCACTGTTGAATATCCAGCTGCCTCAAGTATGTACAGCCCGCACCCTCTGCTGCTGATATCCGGCATGCTGCTGCTGCTGCTGGCTGTCCTCCCGCCCGGCTCGGCCACACAGCTGTATGGTGAGAAGGGCATCTCAGTTCCCGAGGTTTAACACATATGCCTCAGTAAATGGCCTCTGCGGTAAACGATACTAATGCTTACCGTGGCAGTAACAGCAGGGAGGACGGCGCACATCGGGATCCTGCAGCAGGAAAGAAGAACCCCTTCGGAGCGCAGCAGACCACACTGAAAAGGGTGCATACCCGGTGCGGTGCTCTGCATCCCGGGTGGTGCCGAAGATGTGGAGTGTCAGAGGTGGCAGAAGCGCCGCAGCTTGGGGTGAGAAACCGCTGCAGCCCTACCGCTGCTAAACTCTGCAATTAGTCTATTAAGGGGGTGGGCTCCCCTCACCATAGTGCCCCACAGGTCTTGTTAATTCTGGGGGTAGGATCCCCTCACTCTATAATGTGAATTTTGGCTCATATCATGTGCTGTAAAGTGAATTTTGGCTCATACCGTGTGCTATAATGTGAATTTCGGCTCATATCATGTGCTGTAACGTGAATTTTGGCTCATACCGTGTGCTATAATGTGAATTTCGGCTCATACCGTGTGGGGTAATGTGAATTTTGGCTCATACGTGTGCTATAATGTGAATTTCGGCTCATACCGTGTGGGGTAATGTGAATTTTGGCTCATACCATGTGCTGTAATGTGAATTTCGGCTCATACCGTGTGGGGTAATGTGAATTTTGGCTCATACCATGTGGAGAAATGTGAATTTTGGCTCATACCGTGTGCTATAATGTGAATTTCGGCTCATACGTGTGCTATAATGTGAATTTCGGCTCATACCGTGTGCTATAATGTGAATTTTGGCTCATACCATGTGGGGTAATGTGAATTTCGGCTCATACTGTGTGCTATAATGTGAATTTCGGCTCATACCGTGTGGGGTAATGTGAATTTCGGCTCATACCGTGTGCTATAATGTGAAAGGGGCACCAGTACCAGATAGTATAAGGGGTCCTACTACACTGAAGGACACGCCCCTTTTGAGTGATCGCGCCCCTTTTCCTATCTGCACTCTTTCATTCCGCCTTCAAAAATTCAACTTCGACCACTGCACCTACATCTATACATACACACCCTGACATCTTTATATACAGTGACACTGGTGGCGTCTGCACATACTTTCCTTTTGTATTTTTTTTTTATTATTATCATTTTATTTATTTATTATTTTTATTAAAAATGTTTTTTTTTTTTTTTTTTTTGGGGGGGGGGGGGAGGGGAGGGGGGGCGCTATTATTGATCTTGCCCTGGGCTCCGAAAACCCTAGCTACGCCTCTGCCCATAGATGTCAGTGGACTGCTTACGCTATTATCCAAAGTTTCTGAACTTGACAATGACTTATGACTTATGATGGCTTGACACCTGTTGTCTGGATTTGTGGAGAAATAATTCCACACCAAAGAGGTGGCTTTTTTGGTATTTTGCCCAGGCATGACAATGGTCTTTTTCATCCCATGGCTAACAACTGTCTCCACTGGTGCCTTATTCAAACAAACCACATCACCATCAGAATCCTCATCGTTAACTTCCTCCTCAGCGCCAGCTACACCTTTATCCTCCTCATCCTGGTGTACTTCTACAGTGACATCCTTAATCTCAATATCAGCAACTGGACTGGCACTACTCCTCCCAGCACTTGCAGCGGGCATGCAAATGGTGGTAGGAGCCTCCTCTTCCCATACAGTGTTGTGAAGGTCAGGCCTAGACATCGCAACCGTGGACAGTGCCAGCACCCCTGTAATTTCACAACTCCCCAGTAATTTTACAGCCTACAAGACAAGGCCAGTGTACATTTATTTTCACTGCACCCCTGAATTTTTACAGCATACAGGGCCAGTGTACATTTATTTTCACTACACCCCTGCATTTTTACAGCATACAAGACAGGGCCAGTGTACATTGATTTTCACTGCACCCTAAAATTATTACAGCATAAAAGACGGGGTCAGTGGACATTGATTTTCACTGCACCCCAGAATTTTTACAGCATACAAAACAGGGCCAGTGTATATTTATTTTCACTGCACCCCTGAATTTTTACAGCATACAAGACAGGGCCAGTATACATTGATTTTACTGCACCCCTGAATTTTTACAGCATTGTAATGTTGTTTTAACAGCAGCACCCCTACATTTTACAGCATACAGGAGCAGTGTGCTTTTAATTTTTATCAACTGCACCCCTGAAGTTTTACAATACACAGGGCCAGCAGCACCCCTATATTTTACAGCATACAGGAGGAGGACAGTGTCCCTGCACACTGTACAACACAGTGACAGCAACACCCATGTACGGCTGCAGCACCCAGCCGTAGCAGCACATGAAACACCAGTGACAGCCAGGACAGCACCCCTAACACAGCACAGGTACACCACAGTGACTGCAGCAGCACCCCTACAGAGCACACACTAACCCCACCAGACGCCACCACTCACAGAGAGAGACAGAGGTCTGTATCTCTCACTCTCCAAGTCTGGAGTGAAAATGGCGGCGACGCACGGCTGTTTATATGGAATCCAAGACCCGCGACAATCTGACAGTGGGATGATGACGTTTTGCCTCGTTCTGGTTTCCGAGTCTGGCGGGAAGTCCCGAGAGGGACTCTGATCCGGGCTTGTAGTGTGAAGATCGGGGGGTGGGGGTTGGGGGGGGGGATTCAGCTCTCAGGGAACCGAACCCACTCATCTCTAGTCTATAACATAGCAATTTAAATCTGATTGGTTGGTAAATTATCTCTCTACCCTTTATTTCTCATCAAGCTTTTTTAATGTTTTTCATTGGTAGTTCTGGCAGCTCGGTTAGAACAACAGTGGGGTATATTTACTAAGGTCCCGATTTTGACCGAGATGCCGTTTTTTCTTCAAAGTGTCATCTCGGTAATTTACTAAGCAAAAATCACGGCAGTGATGAGGGCATTCGTAATATTTTGGAAGTCCTAGGAAAAAATCACGAATCAATACACCATCGGTCAAATACGCCTGCAATTTGGTAGAAATCGGAAATTTACTAAAAAGTGCAAATCACAAACACTGCCGACAATAGCCAAACACTGCCGAGCAGAAATACAATTCGTAAAAAAGTGCTAAAAAAAAACAGACCTGCTTTTTTATCCCGTGTTTGGATAGGCATGCAGGGATCCATGAGATCCGTGCATGTTTATCAGTGTGTGGGGTCCCCCCTCCTAAGCAAAACCAGCCTCGGGCTCTTTGAGCCGGTCCTGGTTGCAAAAATATGGGAAAAAAATTGACAGGGGTTCCCCCATATTTAAACAACCAGCACCGGGCTCTGCGCCTGGTCCTGGTTCCAAAAATACGGGGGACAAAAAGCGTAGGGGTCCCCCGTATTTTTGAAACCAGCACCGGGCTCCACTAGCTGGACAGATAATGCCACAGCCGGGGGTCACTTTTATACAGCGCCCTGCGGCCGTGGCATTAAATACCCAACTAGTCACCCCTGGCCGGGGTACCCAGGAGGAGTGGGAACCCCTTCAATCAAGGGGTCCCCCCCCTCCAGCCACCCAAGGGCCAGGGGTGAAGCCCGAGGCTGTCCCCCCCATCCATGGGCTGCGGATGGGAGGCTGATAGCCATTGTGTAAAAAAATGAATATTGTTTTTAGTAGTGATGAGCGGGTTCGGTTTCTCGGAAACCGCCCCCCCCCGAACTTCACGCTTTTTACACGGGTCCGAGGCAGACTCGGATCTTCCCGTCTTGCTCGGTTAACCCGAGCGCGCCCGAACGTCATCATCCCGCTGTCGGATTCTCGCGAGGCTCGGATTCTATCGCGAGACTCGGATTCTATATAAGGAGCCGCGCGTCGCCGCCATTTTCACACGTGCATTGAGATTGATAGGGAGAGGACGTGGCTGGCGTCCTCTCCGTTTAGAGTAGACTAGAGAGTAGTAGAGACACTTGATTTACTAATTTTGGGGAGCATATTAGGAGTACTACTTGCTGATAGTGTGACCAGTGACCACCAGTTTAATTAATCCGTTCTCTGCCTGAAAAAAAACGATACACAGTGTGACACAGTCACATACCATATCTGTGCTCAGCCTCAGTGTGCCCTCAGTGTGCTGCATCATCTATGTAATACTGTATATCTGACTGTGCTGAGTGCTCACTGCTCACACAGCTTAATTGTGGGGGAAACTGGGGAGCAGTTATAGCAGGAGTACATATTTTAACAGTGCACACTTTTGCTGCCAGAGTGCCACTGCCAGTGTGACTGACCAGTGACCACTGACCACCAGTATATTGTGATTGTCTGCCTGAAAAAGTTAAACACTCGTCGTGTGGTGTTTTTATTCTATAAACGCATTCTGCTGACAGTGTCCAGCAGGTCCGTCATTATATAATATATACCTGTCCGGCTGCAGTAGTTATATATACAGGTTGAGTATCCCTTATCCAAAACGCTTGGGACCAGAGGTATTTTGGATATCGGATTTTTCCGTATTTTGGAATAATTGCATACCATAATGAGATATCATGGCGATGGGACCCTAGTCTAAGCACAGAATGCATTTATGTTACATATACACCTTATATACACAGCCTGAAGGTCATTTTAGCCAATATTTTTTATAACTTTGTGCATTAAACAAAGTGTGTGTACATTCACACAATTCATTTATGTTTCATATACACCTTATACACACAGCCTGATGGTCATTTAATACAATATTTTTAATAACTTTGTGTTTTAAACAAAGTTTGAGTACATTGAGCCACAGAAAACAAAGAGTTCACTATGTCACTCTCACTCAAAAAAGTCCGTATTTCGGAATATTCCGTATTTCGGAATATTTGGATATGGGATACTCAACCTGTATATATTTTTTATATCATTATCATCCAGTCTATATTAGCACTGCAGCAGACGCAGTACGGTAGTCCACGGCTGTAGCTACCTCTGTGTCGGCAGTCGCTCGTCCATCCATAATTGTATACCACCTACCCGTGGTGTTTTTTTTTTTTCTATCTTCTTGATACTAGTAGCTTACTTTAGGAGTCTGCAGTGCTGAGCTGACAGTGTCCAGCAGGTCCGTCATTATATAATATATACCTGTCCGGCTGCAGTAGTGATATATATATATTTTTTATATCATTATCATCCAGTCTATATTAGCAGCAGACGCAGTACGGTAGTCCACGGCTGTAGCTACCTCTGTGTCGGCAGTCGCTCGTCCATCCATAATTGTATACCACCTACCCGTGGTGTTTTTTTTTTTTTCTATCTTCTTGATACTAGTAGCTTACTTTAGGAGTCTGCAGTGCTGAGCTGACAGTGTCCAGCAGGTCCGTCATTATATAATATATACCTGTCCGGCTGCAGTAGTGTTATATATATATTTTATATCTCATTATCATCCAGTCTATATTAGCAGCAGACGCAGTACGGTAGTCCACGGCTGTAGCTACCTCTGTGTCGGCAGTCGCTCGTCCATCCATAATTGTATACCACCTACCCGTGGTGGTTTTTTTTTCTATCTTCTTGATACTAGTAGCTTACTTTAGGAGTCTGCAGTGCTGAGCTGACAGTGTCCAGCAGGTCCGTCATTATATAATATATACCTGTCCGGCTGCAGTAGTGATATATATATATTTTATATCTCATTATCATCCAGTCTATATTAGCAGCAGACGCAGTACGGTAGTCCACGGCTGTAGCTACCTCTGTGTCGGCAGTCGCTCGTCCATCCATAATTGTATACCACCTACCCATGGTGTTTTTTTTTTTCTATCTTCTTGATACTAGTAGCTTACTTTAGGAGTCTGCAGTGCTGAGCTGACAGTGTCCAGCAGGTCCGTCATTATATAATATATACCTGTCCGGCTGCAGTAGTGATATATATATATTTTATATCTCATTATCATCCAGTCTATATTAGCAGCAGACGCAGTACGGTAGTCCACGGCTGTAGCTACCTCTGTGTCGGCAGTCGCTCGTCCATCCATAATTGTATACCACCTACCTGTGGTGTTTTTTTTTTTTCTATCTTCTTGATGCTACTAGTAGCTTACTTTAGGAGTCTGCAGTGCTGAGCTGACAGTGTCCAGCAGGTCCGTCATTATATAATATATACCTGTCCGGCTGCAGTAGTGATATATATATATTTTATATCTCATTATCATCCAGTCTATATTAGCAGCAGATGCAGTACGGTAGTCCACGGCTGTAGCTACCTCTGTGTCGGCAGTCGCTCGTCCATCCATAATTGTATACCACCTACCTGTGGTGTTTTTTTTTTCTATCTTCTTGATACTACTAGTAGCTTATTTTAGGAGTCTGCAGTGCTGAGCTGACAGTGTCCAGCAGGTCCGTCATTATATAATATATACCTGTCCGGCTGCAGTAGTGATATATATATATTTTATATCTCATTATCATCTAGTCTATATTAGCAGCAGACGCAGTACGGTAGTCCACGGCTATAGCTACCTCTGTGTCGGCAGTCGCTCGTCCATCCATAATTGTATACCACCTACCCGTGGTGTTTTTTTTTTTCTATCTTCTTGATACTAGTAGCTTACTTTAGGAGTCTGCAGTGCTGAGCTGACAGTGTCCAGCAGGTCCGTCATTATATAATATATACCGGTCCGGCTGCAGTAGTGATATATATATATATATATATATATTTTTTATATCATTATCATCCAGTCTATATTAGCAGCAGACGCAGTACGGTAGTCCACGGCTGTAGCTACCTCTGTGTCGGCAGTCGCTCGTCCATCCATAAGTATACTAGTATCCATCCATCTCCATTGTTTACCTGAGGTGCCTTTTAGTTGTGCCTATTAAAATATGGAGAACAAAAATGTTGAGGTTCCAAAAATAGGGAAAGATCAAGATCCACTTCCACCTCGTGCTGAAGCTGCTGCCACTAGTCATGGCCGAGACGATGAAATGCCAGCAACGTCGTCTGCCAAGGCCGATGCCCAATGTCATAGTACAGAGCATGTAAAATCCATAACACCAAATATCAGTAAAAAAAGGACTCAAAAATCTAAAATAAAATTGTCGGAGGAGAAGCGTAAACTTGCCAATATGCCATTTACCACACGGAGTGGCAAGGAACGGCTGAGGCCCTGGCCTATGTCCATGGCTAGTGGTTCAGCTTCACATAAGGATGGAAGCACTCAGCCTCTCGCTAGAAAAATGAAAAGACTCAAGCTGGCAAAAGCACAGCAAAGAACTGTGCGTTCTTCGAAATCACAAATCCACAAGGAGAGTCCAATTGTGTCGTTTGCGATACCTGACCTTCCCAACACTGGACATGAAGAGCATGCGCCTTCCACCATTTGCACGACCCCTGCAAGTGCTGGAAGGAGCACCCGCAGTCCAGTTCCTGATAGTCAGATTGAAGATGTCAGTGTTGAAGTACACCAGGATGAGGAGGATATGGGTGTTGCTGGCGCTGGGGAGGAAATTGACCAGGAGGATTCTGATGGTGAGGTGGTTTGTTTAAGTCAGGCACCCGGGGAGACACCTGTTGTCCGTGGGAGGAATAGGGCCATTGACATGCCTGGTGAAAATACCAAAAAAATCAGCTCTTCGGTGTGGAAGTATTTCAACAGAAATGCGGACAACTTTTGTCAAGCCGTGTGTTGCCTTTGTCAAGCTGTAATAAGTAGGGGTAAGGACGTTAACCACCTCGGAACATCCTCCCTTATACGTCACCTGCAGCGCATTCATCATAAGTCAGTGACAAGTTCAAAAACTTTGGGCGACAGCGGAAGCAGTCCACTGACCAGTAAATCCCTTCCTCTTGTAACCAAGCTCACGCAAACCACCCCACCAACTCCCTCAGTGTCAATTTCCTCCTTCCCCAGGAATGCCAATAGTCCTGCAGGCCATGTCACTGGCAATTATGACGAGTCCTCTCCTGCCTGGGATTCCTCCGATGCATCCTTGCGTGTAACGCCTACTGCTGCTGGCGCTGCTGTTGTTGTTGCTGGGAGTCGATGGTCATCCCAGAGGGGAAGTCGTACTCGTAAGACCACTTTTACTACTTCCACCAAGCAATTGACTGTCCAACAGTCCTTTGCGAGGAAGATGAAATATCACAGCAGTCATCCTGCTGCAAAGCGGATAACTGAGGCCTTGGCATCCTGGGCGGTGAGAAACGTGGTTCCGGTATCCATCATTACTGCAGAGGCAACTAGAGACTTGTTGGAGGTACTGTGTCCCCGGTACCAAATACCATCTAGGTTCCATTTCTCTAGGCAGGCGATACCGAAAATGTACACAGACCTCAGAAAAAGACTCACCAGTGTCCTAAAAAATGCAGTTGTACCCAATGTCCACTTAACCACGGACATGTGGACAAGTGGAGCAGGGCAGGCTCAGGACTATATGACTGTGACAGCCCACTGGGTAGATGTATGGACTCCCGCCGCAAGAACAGCAGCGGCGGCACCAGTAGCAGCATCTCGCAAACGCCAACTCTTTCCTAGGCAGGCTACGCTTTGTATCACCGCTTTCCAGAATACGCACACAGCTAAAAACCTCTTACGGCAACTGAGGAAGATCATCGCAGAATGGCTTACCCCAATTGGACTCTCCTGTGGATTTGTGGCATCGGACAACGTCAGTAATATTGTGTGTGCATTAAATCTGGGCAAATTCCAGCACGTCCCATGTTTTGCACATACCTTGAATTTGGTGGTGCAGAATTATTTAAAAAACGAGAGGGGCGTGCAAGAGATGCTGTCGGTGGCCAGAAGAATTGCGGGACACTTTCGGCGTACAGGCACCACGTACAGAAGACTGGAGCACCACCAAAAACGCCTGAACCTGCCCTGCCATCATCTGAAGCAAGAAGTGGTAACGAGGTGGAATTCAACCCTCTATATGCTTCAGAGGTTGGAGGAGCAGCAAAAGGCCATTCAAGCCTATACAACTGAGCACGATATAGGAGGTGGAATGCACCTGTCTCAAGCGCAGTGGAGAATGATTTCAACGTTGTGCAAGGTTCTGCAACCTTTTGAACTTGCCACACGTGAAGTCAGTTCAGACACTGCCAGCCTGAGTCAGGTCATTCCCCTCATCAGGCTTTTGCAGAAGAAGCTGGAGACATTGACGGAGGAGCTAACACAGAGCGATTCCGCTAGGCATGTGGGACTTGTGGATGGAGCCCTTAATTCGCTTAACAAGGATTCACGGGTGGGCAATCTGTTGAAATCAGAGCACTACATTTTGGCCACCGTGCTCGATCCTAGATTTAAAACCTACCTTGGATCTCTCTTTCCGGCAGACACAAGTCTGCTGGGGTTCAAAGAACTGCTGGTGACAAAATTGTCAAGTCAAGCGGAACGCGACCTGTCAACATCTCCTCCTTCACATTCTCCCGCAACTGGGGGTGCGAGGAAAAGGCTCAGAATTCCGAGCCCACCCGCTGGCGGTGATGCAGGGCAGTCTGGAGCGACTGCTGATGCTGACATCTGGTCCGGACTGAAGGACCTGACAACGATTACGGACATGTCGTCTACTGTCACTGCATATGATTCTCTCCCCATTGAAAGAATGGTGGAGGATTATATGAGTGACCGCATCCAAGTAGGCACGTCAGACAGTCCGTACTTATACTGGCAGGAAAAAGAGGCAATTTGGAGGCCCTTGCACAAACTGGCTTTATTCTACCTAAGTTGCCCTCCCACAAGTGTGTACTCCGAAAGAGTGTTTAGTGCCGCCGCTCACCTTGTCAGCAATCGGCGTACGAGGTTACATCCAGAAAATGTGGAGAAGATGATGTTCATTAAAATGAATTATAATCAATTCCTCCGTGGAGACATTCACCAGCAGCAATTGCCTCCACAAAGTACACAGGGAGCTGAGATGGTGGATTCCAGTGGGGACGAATTGATAATCTGTGAGGAGGGGGATGTACACGGTGATATATCGGAGGATGATGATGAGGTGGACATCTTGCCTCTGTAGAGCCAGTTTGTGCAAGGAGAGATTAATTGCTTCTTTTTTGGTGGGGGTCCAAACCAACCCGTCATTTCAGTCACAGTCGTGTGGCAGACCCCGTCACTGAAATGATGGGTTGGTTAAAGTGTGCATGTCCTGTTTATACAACATAAGGGTGGGTGGGAGGGCCCAAGGACAATTCCATCTTGCACCTCTTTTTTCTTTCATTTTTCTTTGCGTCATGTGCTGTTTGGGGAGTGTTTTTTGGAAGGGCCATCCTGCGTGACATTGCAGTGACACTCCTAGATGGGCCAGGTGTTTGTGTCGGCCACTAGGGTCGCTTAGCTTACTCACACAGCTACCTCATTGCGCCTCTTTTTTTCTTTGCGTCATGTGCTGTTTGGGGAGTGTTTTTTGGAAGGGCCATCCTGCGTGACACTGCAGTGCCACTCCTAGATGGGCCAGGTGTTTGTGTCGGCCACTAGGGTCGCTTAGCTTACTCACACAGCTACCTCATTGCGCCTCTTTTTTTCTTTGCATCATGTGCTGTTTGGGGAGTGTTTTTTGGAAGGGCCATCCTGCGTGACACTGCAGTGCCACTCCTAGATGGGCCAGGTGTTTGTGTCGGCCACTAGGGTCGCTTAGCTTACTCACACAGCTACCTCATTGCGCCTCTTTTTTTCTTTGCGTCATGTGCTGTTTGGGGAGTGTTTTTTGGAAGGGCCATCCTGCGTGACACTGCAGTGCCACTCCTAGATGGGCCAGGTGTTTGTGTCGGCCACTAGGGTCGCTTAGCTTACTCACACAGCTACCTCATTGCGCCTCTTTTTTTCTTTGCGTCATGTGCTGTTTGGGGAGTGTTTTTTGGAAGGGCCATCCTGCGTGACACTGCAGTGCCACTCCTAGATGGGCCAGGTGTTTGTGTCGGCCACTTGGGTCGCTTAGCTTAGCCATCCAGCGACTTCGGTGCAAATTTTAGGACTAAAAATAATATTGTGAGGTGTTCAGAATAGACTGAAAATGAGTGGAAATTATGGTTATTGAGGTTAATAATACTTTGGGATCAAAATGACCCCCAAATTCTATGATTTAAGCTGTTTTTTAGGGTTTTTTGAAAAAAACACCCGAATCCAAAACACACCCGTATCCGACAAAAAAAATTCGGTGAGGTTTTGCCAAAACGCGTTCGAACCAAAAACACGGCCGCGGAACCGAACCCAAAACCAAAACCCAAAACCCGAAAAATTTCCGGTGCTCATCACTAGTTTTTAGTAGCAGTACTACAAGTCCCAGCAAGCCTCCCCCGCAAGCTGGTACTTGGAGAACCACAAGTACCAGCATGCGGCGGAAAACCGGGCCCGCTGGTACCTGTAGTACTACTACTAAAAAAATACCCCAATAAAAACATAAGACACACACCTTGAAAGTATAACTTTAATACATACATCCACACCACCATATACACATACTTACCTTATGTTCACACGAGGGTCGGTCCTCTTCTCCATGTAGAATCCATGGTGTACCTGTTGAAAAAATTATACTCACAAAATCCAGGGTAGAAGGCTCTTCTGCTTGTAATCCATTTGTAATCCACGTACTTGTCAAAATAAAAAAACGGACACCCGACCTCGAACTGAAAGGGGCCCCATGTTTTCACATGGGACCCCTTTCCCCGAATGCCAGAAACCCCCTCTGACTTATGTCTAAGTGGGTTTCTTCAGCCAATCAGGGAGCGCCACGTTGTGGCACCCTCCTGATCGGCTGTGTGCTCCTGTACTGTCTGACAGGCGGCACACGGCAGTGTTACAATGTAGCGCCTATGCGCTCCATTGTAACCAATGGTGGGAACTTCGTGGTCAGCGGTTGACCGAAAGTAACCTCACCGCTGACCACAAAGTTCCCACCATTGGTTACAATGGAGCGCATAGGCGCTACATTGTAACACTGCCGTGTGCCGCCTGTCAGACAGTACAGGAGCACACAGCCGATCAGGAGGATGCCACAACGTGGCGTTCCCTGATTGGCTGATGGAACCCACTTAGACATAAGTCAGAGGGGGTTCCTGGCATTCGGGGAAAGGGGTCCCATGTGAAAACATGAGGCTCCTTTCAGTTCGAGGTCGGGTGTCCGTTTTTTTATTTTGACAAGTACGTGGATTACAACTGGATTACAAGCAGAAGAGCCTTCTACCCTGGATTTTGTGAGTATAATTTTTTCAACAGGTACACCATGGATTCTACATGGAGAAGAGGACCGACCCTCGTGTGAACATACGGTAAGTATGTGTATATGGTGGTGTGGATGTATGTATTAAAGTTATACTTTCAAGGTGTGTGTCTTATGTTTTTATTGGGGTATTTTTTTAGTAGTAGTACTACAGGTACCAGCGGGCCCGGTTTTCCGCCGCATGCTGGTACTTGTGGTTCTCCAAGTACCAGCTTGCAGGGGAGGCTTGCTGGGACTTGTAGTACTGCTAATAAAAACAATATTCAACACTTTCAACAAAGGCTATCAGCCCCCCATCCGCAGCCCTTGGATGGGGGGGACAGCCTCGGGCTTCACCCCTGGCCCTTGGGTGGCTGGAGGGGGGGGACCCCTTGATTGAAGGGGTTCCAACTCCTCCAGGCTACCCCGGCCAGGGGTGACTAGTTGGGTATTTAATGCCACGGCCGCAGGGCGCTGTATAAAAGTGCCCCCCGGCTGTTGCATTATCTGTCCAGCTAGTGGAGCCCGGTGCTGGTTTCAAAAATACGGGGGACCCCTACGCTTTTTGTCCCCCGTATTTTTGGAACCAGGACCAGGCGCAGAGCCCGGTGCTGGTTGTTTAAATATGGGGGAACCCCTGTCAATTTTTTTCCCATATTTTTGCAACCAGGACCGGCTCAAAGAGCCCGAGGCTGGTTTGGCTTAGGAGGGGGGACCCCACGCAATTTTTTTTTTAAGTTTAAACTTTTTTTTTTTTTTTACAAGGTGCACAATGAAGCCCAGCACGGATCTCTCAGGTCCGGCCGAGATTCATTGTATTAAAGTCGGCAGTATTTTACAAGTCACTCACGTAAAACACTGCCTAAAAAAACGAATGACATCGACATCGGAAAAACCGAAAATGCAGAATACGGCAGCTTAGTAAATTAGTCGTAATAAATTCAAAAAGTTGCATATTTACACTTTCGATGTCATTCGTGATTGAACTTTGACCTCAAACGGAAAATTACGAATGTTAGTAAATTTACCCCAGTGTTTCAACTCCTGCCGATGCTTATGGATGTAGTCAGAGGCATCTTTTTGGAGAAAATTGCATTGGCAAGCAGTAGGAAAAGTGCAAGGTGATTGCTTGCAAAAGGTGGAATACGTATCCCTAGTTTTGCACTGCACTGCAAAAGACAATATTTTTCTAATGTAGATTTGATGAGGGATGGTGAGAATGCATTTTAAAGAACACGTTTGCATAATTACAGCTGAGGAAATTGCATCAATTGTGACTTCTCATAGACCCATGAGGGGGGTCTAATGACACAAAGTGCCTGGCCCCGCCCCCATCACTGACTTGGCGCTCCATCTCCTATCTATCTATCTATCTATCTATCTATCTATCTATCTATCTATCTATCTACTGTGTATGTAATAACTATATGTGTGTGTGTGTGTGTGTGTGTGTGTGTGTGTGTGTGTGTGTGTGTGTGTGTGTGTGTGTGTGTATGGATTGTAACAAGTGGACGCATCAATTGCTTATATACTCTTCCAAACACAAACCAAAGAAAGTTTTCTGGATTTTGAGATACAGTACTATGATGGAACTTTATTAAACTTTGTTCATTACTAATTTTCACACAGGTGGATATTTCTCTCTGATATAAAAGCACTGCTATTCACACTGATTTTATATTAGTTCATATGTAGAAGAGGCGAAGCAGGAAGTGTTATACCTGCGCAATATGAAAAAGGAAAAACAATGGTGCGCTTAAATTTAAACCATTTGTAATTATTTATATATATATATATCAGTAGGTGTCCGCTTTCACTCACCACCGAAATAAACAACAGAGAGTCTGCCTTGATTTATATATAATTATTTTACTCAAATAAAATGACACACATACATGAATAACTAAAATTCTGTATATTCCACACACTATAATAGAAGGCAGATAGAATCCACTAATACTGAAAGAGCTTGGCAGCAACAGTATAGTTGTATTATTGGCAACAGTGTATATGAGTGACACTAAACAGACTTATCCAATCTGTTACATCCAATTGTGTCACAATGAATATAAGTACTGTAACAACTGCCAATATGTATCACATGCAAGTCTCTCACATCCTCCTGCTACTGGCGTCCCAGTGCAGAGGATTGATTGCTGAATTATTACCCGACCTGCGGGAATGTCCAGTATAAGAATGCACGCACCCGGAGGAATACAGATTCTGTATAGCTTCAAACTGTAATGCTTACCGCCGGTGAGTAGTTTGTTAATTTCAGTCCTGGCGGGCAGGTGGATCGGTATGATACCAGTACACTGTTTGCAGTGTGACCGCTGAAATATTGCACTCTCAGGTCCTGGCAAGCGGACAACGGGAGCTCCAGTCAGCGTCTCAGATGTAACTACCGCTTGTAGTATGACCGCTGGAGATAGCACACTCTCAGGTCCTGGCAGGCGGACAGCGGGTTTTTCTGATCAGCGTCTGAGATAGAGCCGCCGCTTGTACTAAGACCACTGGAGGTAGTACACTCTCAGGTGCTGGCAGGCTGACAATCGGGAACTCCGGTCAGCGGCTCAGTGCGTGTGGATCCTTCCGTCAGTGTGTGGTCAGACAGACAGGGAGATGACGTCAACGCGTTTCGTCCCGGGACTCGGGACTTCCTCAAGACTATAGGGCTCATTCTGTCTTAGCCCTTATTTAACTCCCATACGTACCGCCTTCAATTACAAATACTTGCACCTGTGTGCTGAGAGATGGTCCTTCAAAATGCATGTGTGATAGCAGCAATAAACACAAATAAATAATTAAACCGTAAGCAGACTCTCCGTTATTATTAAAAAACAGACTAATAACTGTAAAACAATCATTCTATTTCATATTCTATTAGTAACCCCAAAACCTTACACGGCTACCATATTTAATTAATTTATATAAAAAACAGAATCCAAAAAGAATTTAAGTCATAAATTGCTAATAGCAATGGTATTCTCATTGGTTATATTACCATTATTCCAATACCTGCGCAATATGGCCCTCATTCCGAGTTGTTCGATCGTTATTTTTCTTCGCATCGGTGCGATTAGTTGCAAACTGCGCATGCGCAATGTTCGCAGTGCGCCTGCGCCAAGTAAATTTGCTAAAAAGTTTGGTATTTTACTCACGGCTTAACAAAGAAATTTCTTCGTTCTGGTGATCGGAGTGTGATTGACAGGAAGTGGGTGTTTCTGGGCGGAAACTGGCCGTTTTATGGGAGTGTGCGAAAAAACGCAGCCGTTTCTGGGAAAAACGCGGGAGTGTCTGAAGAAACGAGGGAGTGTCTGGGCGAACGCTGGGTGTGTTTGTGACGTCAAACCAGGAACGAAACTGATTGAACTGATCGCAGTGGCAGAGTAAGTCTCGAGCTACTCAGAAACTGCAAAGAAATTTCTATTCGCAATTCTGCTATGCTAAGATTCACACCCAGTAGGCGGCGGCTTAGCGCGTGCAATGCTGCTAAAAGCAGCTAACGAGCGAACAACTCGGAATGAGGGCCTATGTGCGGCTATAACACATCTACCCCTCAGTACCCGAAGCGCAGAACAGGTACAGTTGTTGTGTATCATTTGCATAGCAATGGACCAACTTTTAAAATCTATTTACCAACATGGCCTAACATTGTTATGTAAGCGCGGAGTGTTACACAAATACCATGCCCTAGGTGTTAGAAACAATTTTGATAGTTGCCCAGTAACAGAATAATTACTTCCAGGTTGTGTTACAGATGAAACTAAGCCTAATGGATGTCTTTATACCACTACTTCTTTGTTATGGTTGGATAGAGGGGAGGCATGCATTAGATGCAGCATATTCCTATAGCAACTCGTTCCATTTCCTTGGTGATGCATTCAGTAATTTTGTAGTCATCTGTTTTATGATAGGCTTACCCATGTTTCCATTCTTCAGTGATTACAGTGTGCAAGGTATCTCATTGGTCCAGCATTAAATAGAGACTCCACCTTCACTTCCATACTGGTTATATTGCCTTATGACTGTGATAACTCTGAGTGATTCCCATTGCTGACCCAGATTGCGCTGACCTGTCTTTTATCTCCTGCTTGCTGGTCCAGGACTTGTGTATCTTGCTTGTTACCTGGCCTGACCTCTTGCCTATACCTGAATTACATTTTAATCTCAGACCATGTCTGCTTCATACCTATTACAGCCAGGGCTGCCAAGAGAAATCTGAAGCCTCGGTACAACAATTTCCTGGGTTCCCCTGCCCCCACTGGAGGGGGTGTGACCACAGCATGCTGAGGGCCACTCCTCTTTGGGGGCATGTCTAGCACATCAGATGCACCTACTCACAGGCTCCCAGCCGGGGCAGTAGAGAGCCTGGCTGCGCCTAGGTACTTTTCAGGGGACATGGCCTAATCAAAGGAGGCGTGGACCTGGGACCCACTGGTGCCCTCTATCAGACCTGGGCCAGGTAATTTGTACTTTCTCCCCCCCTCTCTCGATGCCTCAGTCTCAGTGCACCTGTCTGTGCCCTACCCAAATTCCTCCAACCACGTTTGAGCTTGCCCGGGGGGGTCACGACCTTCAGGGTGTCAGCAGCAAAATCCAAAATTCCTTGCTGGGGGGAAGGAGGGGCTGGTAACAACCTGAGTCTTGATAGACTTCCAGGCCCATGGGTTGTGGTCTGCCAAACCGTGCTGGTTGCATCAGAAACTCATTATTCCAGTGACTTTCCTAACTCTGGCATATTAGTTTGAATTGAAATTTTGGTAGTTTAATGTACTATAGATTTTTTATTTAATTTTTTTACAATCCACAAATTGCAAAGCTTGCCTGTTTATTATGAACAACAACGTTTTCACGTTCTACAGTATGTTACACCAGATGAATACAAAATTAGTTAATTCATTGCCTGAGTGAAAATTGAAATGCTTGTATATATAACTGGCAACAATATATAAGAAAAACCTTTTATGAGCTACTATAAAAATGCTCATTGGGACATTGTAATATATGACATATTCTCAAGAACAAAACTGCATAATAAAGCATTGACACTTCCACAGTTCATATTCATGTAAGTCATGTCATGTGATGTCTGCGGGCACAGAGTTAATAAAACGAGCGAGGAAACCTCTTATTTAAAGAGGTATATTCATGTACAGGTTGAACAGTAGATTTCCAATACATATAATGAAATATTTAATTTAATTAGGTTTTTTAAAATAACATAATAGTAAAATTAAATGATCTAAATGGTAGTATTTTCCATATATTGAAATATAGTGGCAAAATATTTTTTGGGATCTGTATGATAGGTCAACAGTTTAAAGGTTGACAAGTAATAGGTCAACACCAAATGGTCGACATGCATAAGGTCAACATGGTCAAAAGGTTGACATATTCAGATGGTCGACATGCCAATGGTCGTCACATTATATGGTCAACATGAGTTTTTTGTCTTTTTTTTCATTTTTAGGACTTTTTCATACTTTGCCATACACGTGGACTACGACAGGAAATAGTAACTAGTGCCGAGCGAGACACCTTACCTGAAGCATGGCGAGCGAAGCGAGACCACTAATTGGGGGTCCACATGCTGGAAGGGAAATTTTGACACCAAAAAAACATAAAAAAAACTCACGGCGACTATCATATGTCGACCATTTCGTTGTTGACCTGTCAACTCTCAACCTTTTAACCATGTTGACCTTCTGACTGTTGACCCTTTGAGTCATAACCATATTTTTTACATTATTTTCCAGTGATAACACATAAGCAAGTTTATACACACTTGATTTCTTTTCCTTGAGATACTCCAGGGCAACTATCCAGAAATGTTGAGTAGAGACAGGAAAGGGAACAGTTTTGTAGGTACACAGTTAAAATAATCTACTACTGTATCTTGTTGTTTTTGCCTGTACATGGAATGCAGGGAGTTATCAAATTGTTGTTTGCCTAAGACATTATTTGTGGTATTTCTGGTACTGCTTCTTGTTGCAACTTGGCAGTTTATGTAAAAGGCCAATGTCTGCTTGTTTGTGGATACTATCAGATGTTTGTTTTAAGAGAATTACTGAACTGCATGCCATATTCCAGAAGATTTGCACTGAGAGGTTTCTAGTTCTGTAGCCACGCCCCTTGCACCACCTTTCTAAATATATATGAGATCCCCAAACATTGGATCTAAAGTCTTTGGTGATCATAAGTCACCCAGTTGCGACTTCCATATTCTAAATTTCTAACTTATCAAATTAACTAGAAATTAAAACAGGGATGACAGTATTGCTGATTTCACAGGTCATAGACAAATTTCTTGAATTAGAATTGTAGTTATGAAGGATAGCAAAAACAATGTGAATCTTGGCTACAGCCAAAAAAAGATATTTAAATAAATTTTGTGGAGGGTTCAGCACAAACAGTATTGGATGGTACAATTCCTTCTAAATTGGCATATTACTGGTCCCTCCCTGAGATGGAGATCAGGTCCGCCCCTGTGGTAGAGACAATCCAGCCACAGGACAATCAAAGGAGGAGTGACACTCAATCTCTTATGCACCACAAGGGGCCGTCGAGGAGCAATACTTTCCACCAAGTTGCACATCATCCATTGGAAGGAAGGGTCACAAGAAACTTGCATACCATTGAAAGCAAAATTAAAAATCAACCAAATTATTCAGATGAGTGGGTGGTGATCACAACTAGAAAAGTGGAAGATAGAAGCTCTTCCTGACTATTTATTCATTGCCTAAAAATCCCCTCCCTAATTATTATTCAGTTGCTTCCTTCCATTCTGGTCACAAGAGGGACACTCCATGATCTTTTTAACCTTAGCGTTTGCTACAACAGTGACAGCTTTGTAAGTTTTCTGTTACTTATTTGATTTACTGTACATATGTTATATTGTGATCCCACTGAAGAAAATGTCTAAATGAACATTGTGTCATCTTGCCAAAGCATAAATGTTTATTGTAGAATATATCTGTCATGGCTGAGGTTATTTGTGAACCCGGACTAGTACTGGACACTAGGTTTGATCTTGAGCGCAGTGGACAGAATCGGGCTGGCTTAGTGAATGATCCACTCATCCAGACATGGCAGTCAGGCAATATACTTTATGAGGAAAGGTGACCAGCTATGGGTACTGAAACACTGGTGGTGGAAGCCACCAGTGCACTGGGTAGCTGGGTTGTCACCTAATGTAGAGTCACGTGAGAACTGGTGAGTTGACAGAATGCTGGGTGGATCAGTAATGCAGGAAAGTCATAGATCACTGGCTGGAACCAGTGTAATAGCTGTCGACGAGGCTGAGGACAACAGCAATGACTGTAGACGAAGCTGAGAATGTCAGCAATAACTGTAAATGAAGCAGAGGATGTTGGCAATGCTTGTAGACAAAGCCGAGGACGTCAGCAATGCTTGTAACCGTTGCTGAGGGCGTCAGCAATACTTGTAACCGAAGCTGAGGACATCAGCAATACTTGTAACCAAAGCTGAGGACGTCAGCAAATACTTGTAGACGGAGCCGAGGACGTCGACAATGCTTGTAGCAGAAGCTGAGGACGTCAGCAATACTTGTAACTGAAGCTTAGGATGTCAGCAACACAGGTTTCCAGATGCTCGGCAGCTAAGGTAGTGCAATGGGGATTCCGTATACTGTGCAGTGCAGTGTCAGCACTGCTGGTTTCCCAGTAGCTGTGATGCGGTGGTTCTGCACAATGGATACTGTAATGTAGACAGCAGTGGCAGGTTTTCTGTAAACTATGGTGCGCTACCTTGTGCAGCGGAGATCTGGAAGCTGGCAAGAACCAGCAAAGTCTCTAAGGCCGCTAGGGATATAGGACTGTCCCTCTGGTTTACTGGAGGACTTCCAGTGAGTCTGGAGATGCCAGAATGTAGTGGCAGCGATGGCCCTTTAAATCACCCAGGGAGTCAGGAAGTGCATGAGAATGAGATGACAATTGCAAATGCCACTAGGGATTTAGGATAGTCCCTCTGGATCACTGGAGGACTTCCAGTGAATCTGGAGCTGCCGGGATAGTGGCAGCGATGGCCCTTTAAATCATCCAGGGAGTCAGGCAGTGCGGGAGATGGTAACTTGCACAGAGTCTATTACCAGCAAGAGATTCTGGAGCTCACTCCAGGCTGAGAGACACCAAAGCACTGACAGCATGCTAGTGCTTGAAACCTGGAACTTATACCCAGTGCTTGCAACAACTCGGAATCACCCCCATGATGCAGAAGTGAATCCGGATTGGACCCTAGACAGTCAGCTGACCAGGAACTGTCATGGCGATGTCCATAGCTGGTTTTGGAGGCAACTCCGGCGTGGTGTGTACATAGACATGCAATAATGGCCACAGGTCCTGAGAGCACAGGAAGGTATATCTAGTAACCACTGGACTTGTGGATGCTGGCACGGAAGTATAGGACAGCGGGGGTGATTCCGAGTTGTTCGCTCGCTAGCTGATTTTAGCAGCATTGCACACGCTAAGCCGCCGCCCTCTGGGAGTGTATCTTAGCTTAGCAGAATTGCGAACGAAAGATTAGCAGAATTGCGAATAGAAAATTCTTAGCAGTTTCTGAGTAGCTCCAGACTTACTCAGCCATTGCGACCAGCTCAGTCCTTTTCGTTCCTGGTTTGACATCACAAACACACCCAGCGTTTGCCCAACCACTCCCCCGTTTCTCCAGCCACTCCTGCGTTTTGCAACTCGAACGTCTGCGTTTTTCCGCACACTCCCATAAAATGGCCAGTTTCCGCCAAGAAACACCCACTTCCTGTCAATCACACTACGATCAGCAGAGCGATGAAAAAACTTCGTAATGCTGTGAGTAAAATACCTAACTTTTGTGTAAAATAACTAGGCGCATGCGCTCTGCGAACATGGCGCATGCGCAGTTAGCGGATAATCGCAGTATAGCGAAAATTGGCAACGAGCGAACAACTCGGAATGACCACCAGCATGAGAATCCTCAATGATTGCTATGCAGGAACACCATGCAGAAACTTGCTGAGTTCTGAACTCACACAGAAGGTTAATCAATACAGATGCACTCGTTAGCAGTCATGATACTGGTGAGCTGTTTATCCCAGCCAGCAGAAAACATGCAGGTTACAGGACAGATGGCAGAGGTAAGTCACCAAATGATATGATTTTAGTCAGGATTGTGACAATATCATTCCTAGGAGATGGAAACACTTTCTTAATGGCACCCTTTAGTAAGGCACAAGGCTATTGTTAGAAGCTGATTTCTTTCTGTTGTAAGTATTCTGTCTCCCAAGATGTGTAATTACAGAGAAAGTGCTAGATGAATGTCCTGTCCTGTTCCAGTAAGCTGTCCTTGACTTGGATTGTTGTGCTGCTGGCAATGTTCTCTGACTTTCCTGTTACAATAATGTCATCCAAATAAGGCCATACTGTAACTACATGTTTTCTGAGATCAGCTGTAGGCATTTGAGAAGTGGCATGCTGAATGATGACATGATTTGGAAATGTCATAAAAAGCTTAGGGGGAGATGTACTAAGCAGTGAAAAGAGTGGAGAAGTGAGCCAGTGGAGAAGTTGCCCATGGCAACCAATCAGCACTGAAGTAACATTTATAATTTGCAGACTATAAAATTATACAGAGCAGCTGATTGGTTGCCATGGGCAACTTTTCCACTGGCTCACTTCTCCACTCTTTTCACTGCTTAGTACATCTCCCCTTTAGAAACTGATGATGTTACACTACAATAGGAATATGTACTGTAAATACGCATGTGTCCAGTTACATATTGCTGCCATGCATATGTATCACGGCATTCATAGCGTGAGAAATCGGGTAGCACGCATATGCACAGTCCCACTATCCATTGACTTCTATGGGGGAGCAGGTGGCTGCAACTAAGCGCGGCATAGCATGATGAGTACTCATCGTGGTGCCTCTATGACTGCTATCCGCAGCAACAACTGCGACTCATCTGCATGTATCTTGAAGCTCAAGTCTCCCCCTCCGCGGCTAAAATGTCGGAGACCCCGGCATACTTACGTACGGGATGTCGGTGGTTGGGATGCTGGTTACGGTATTCCAAATGATGTCAGAGTTGTGCTGCTGGGAATTTGCCATGTGACGGGATTCTGACACCGGTATTTCAAGTGCTGGGATCCTAACTGCATCCCTATTTGTCTCCCTGTGCATTTCTGTCTTATAACTGTGATCGGTCAGCATCAGTGGCAGTTGCTCCCTGGGGTCTGCACCATAAATAGCAGGGAGGGGGGGGGGGCAGTCAGTGGTGTATCTATAATGGTTGCAGGGTGTGTGTGCACTCAGGGGGGCCCACACTGCACACCTTGCATCCATTTCTTCAATACTTATCCCTCCAGAGTCCCACGTCACTGGCATGGCATCCATTTTCCTGGCATTTCACACATGCACAGTAGGAAAATCAGTGGGGAAATAGCACTAGACTCTGGCACAGTGCTAGGGTCTGCTAGCGACCCTAGTGCTCAGAGTCTACTGTGCTGCCAGGAGAAGAAGAGGGGGTCCAGGCAGACATTGCACACGGGCCTCTCCTCTCAGTGCATCCCTGGGGCCAGATAATACATGACTCTAACTGCACCTTTAATCTCGTTTTCATATCAGCGGGCGTGTGCCTATCCCTGAGGATCAGCACCGTGTATCACTCTCTGCTGCAACCGGGACACAGCACTCAGCAAATTCTTCTTGTATCTGCCCACCCCCCAGATTGGCTAATTACACAGTAGTCTTGAGGGAAGGCAGATACAAGAAGGAGATGCTGAGTCCCAGGTGAAGTGGCTGATGCTGATCCCTAGGGACAGACAGACACCGTCAGGTATGAAAAATTAGATTAAAGTTAGGGTTATGTATTAACTGCCCCCCTTCCCCTCCAATGTATGTTGTGCACCGCTGAAAGCAACCACCGCTGGTGAGCATCCATTTTTTTCACATTCTTTGAACTCCGGCCACACACAGATTTCAGTGGAGGTTGGTCTAAGGTAAACAATAATCATTGTAAGAGATTTTGCCCATATTTACCTCCATATTTATGAAAAAGCAGAAAGGCTGTTTCAATTTGATGAGCCATTCACTTTTTATATGATTTTTCTGCCAAATTCTGATCTGAAAATGGGGCATACTGTCATCTTTACAGCATTTTCATATCCAAATTTATCAAGAAGAACTGAGTCAAAATCAAACCGATATCCTTATGAATAATCTCGATCCAAAGTCTAAGAAGTTATTTCAATTAGGCGTGCAGGGTGTGAGTTGCCATTTCCGCAGTGTTTCAACGCTGGCAACGGCATTGCATCTCGCACTCTTTGTGTCTTGATTTCTGCCTGAATTCACAGTTTTGAGCGAGTTCAGCTTGCTATAAAACTGCTTGTTGCCGCTCTAACTCATGGGTACAAGAAATTTGCACCTAATTGGACTGACCTCTAAAGCTGAGTACACTCTTAGCAATGTGTAGCCAGACCTAGGGATCTATTTACTAAGCACTGGACGGAGATAAAGTGGTTGTTGATAAAGTACCAGCCAATCAGCTCCTAACTGCCATGTCACAGGCTGTGTTTGAGAAATGACAGTTAGGAGCTGGTTGGCTGGTACTTTATCTCCGTCCACTTTATCTCCGTTCAAGGCTTCGTAAATAGACCCTTTAATCATCGCTGTCGACTAGAACCGGCATGCAGCAAGTACATACACACTTGTCGATGCCGGATATGACAGAGGGGAGCCACGTGACATGCTGCTTTCTGCAGCATGTCATTATTAGTGACATCCCCCTTCGGCCCTGCTGCATTGCTGACGGTGGATGTCGCTAGTGACCTGCAGGAGCGCACATATCACGGGTACACACTAGACGAAGCACCAGATATGTTACTCAGATCCGCGGGATCAGGCAACATATGGTATAGTGCAGGCATGTCAAACTCGTGGTCCTCCAGCTGTTGTCAAAATACAAGTCCCATCATGCTTTGCCAGCATACCTTCCACTGTTTAGCTGGGAAAGCATGCTGGGACTTGTAGTTTCACAACAGCTGGATGACCATGAGCTTGACATGCCTGGTCTAGTGTGTACCCAGCTTAAGTGTTTTGGAAGCTGAAGCAAAGCTATGTTAGACAGGTGCGGTATAAAGATTTTTACATTCAATATGTTAACACGAGAATGTTTCATGACCTGAAAGTCAACATTTAGACTGTCGACAGGGATAACTCGTTGACATGTTAAGTGTCACCATTCACAATGTCGACACTGACGTAATGTCCACATTGCCAGAAAGATGAAATTGAGAATGTGGATATCGGACTTGTCAACAATGCAATTTTCCATTGACTTATCAACTAACCCTAACCACAGCCTAACCCTAACTGCAGCTTATTCCCAACCCTAACCCTAAAATCGGCGGTTAACATTCTGTATATTGACATTCACAATGTGAACATTCTGACGTCGACATTTGTCAGTGCTGACATTGTGAATGTATACCATAATGTACTTAAGCACTGTTACTAATGTGCTCTAAAAAACAAATAACTTTACATTATTCCTTTCAATGGACCTCCACCTTCTAATGAAATAGTTATCCTTTGAGATCAAATGGCCACGGCTGCATCACATTTATACACTAAACCCCACTTGCATACTCTGTTGTCCCGCAATGGAAACCACTTAGGAGGATATACAGGTAGCCGTGACAATGTACCTTGGCTAATTGACCCCCCGGGATAGTCAATTGTCCCCGATGCTGGCCATTGCCTGGGATTTTTATTCACCTGCCTGAGGCAGGTGAACAAAATTTCCCGGTAAGTAGCCCTGATCAGTTCCGTTTTAGCTACTGCAGCCACAAAAACACGTAGGTCTCAGCTAACCATCAGGCAAAAATTGCAAAAAACCCCCACATTTTTCTGTCCCAACAATGGGGTATATTTACTAAGGTCCCGATTTTGACCGATTTTGCGTTTTTTCTTCAAAGTGTCATCTCAGGAATTTACTAAGCACAAATCTCGGCAGTGATGAGGGCATTCGTATTTTTTTTGAAGTCAAAGAAAAAAAATACGAATGAATACACCATCGGTCAAATACGCCTGTTTTTTCATACAACTCGGTAATTTACTAAAAATTGTATTTCACAAACACTGCTGGCAATAGCCAAACACTGCCGTGAAAAAATACAAATCGTAAAAAAAAAGCAGTTTTAAAACAGACCTGCTTTTTTTTTACCGTGTTCTGATAGTCATGCAGGGATCCATGATATCCGTGCATGGTTATCAGTGGGAATGGGTGGGAAATGATGTCAAAATCGAAAAAAAAAATGCGTGGGGTCCCCCTCCTAAGCAAAACCAGCCTCGGGCTCTTTGAGCCGGTCCTGGTTGAAAAAATATGAGGAAAAAAATGACTGGGGTTCCCCCATATTTAATCAACCAGCACCAGGCTCTGCGCCTTGTCCAAAAAATACGGGGGACAAAAAGCCTAGGGGTCCCCCGTATTTTGTGAACCAGCACCGGGCTCCACTAGCCAGGTACATAATGCCAGAGCCGGGGGACACTTTTATTGTGGTCCTGGCAGCCCTGGCATTACATCCCCAACTAGTCACCGCTGGCCGGGGTACCCTGGAGGAGTGGGAACCCCTTAAATCAAGGGGTCCCCCCCTCCAGCCACCCAAGGGCCAGGGGTGAAGCCCGAGGCTGTCCCCCCCCATCCAAGGGCGGCGGATGGGGGGCTGATAGCCAAGTGTAAAAAATCAGAATATTGTTTTTAGTAGCAGTACTACAAGTCCCAGCAAGCCTCCCCCGCAAGCTGGTACTTGGAGAACCACAAGTACCAGCATGCGGTGGAAAACCGGGCCCGCTGGTACCTGTAGTACTACTACTAAAAAAATACCCAACAAAAAACAGGACACACCCACCGTGACAGTAAAAGTTTATTACATACATGCACACCTCCATACATACATACTTACCTATGTTCAGATGCCGACTCGGCCCACGTCTCAACGTCGATTCCAGGGTACCTGAAAATAAAATTATACTCACCTAAATCCAGTGTGTCGTGTCCTTTTTTTATAATCCATGTACTTGGCAAAAAAACAAACCGCATACCCGATCCACGCACTGAAAGGGGTCCCATGTTCACACATGGGACCCCTTTCCCCGACTGCCGGGACCCCCCCTGACTCCTGTCAAAGAGGGTCCCTTCAGCCAATCCGGGAGCGCCACGTCGTGGCACTCTCCTGATTGGCTGTGCGATCCTGTAGTGTCAGTGAGGCTGCGCACGGCAGAGATACAATGTAGCGCCTATGCGCTCCATTGTATCCAATGGTGGGAACTTTGCGGTCAGCGGTCAGTGCATGGATCGGGTATGCGGTTTGTTTTTTTGCCAAGTACGTGGATTATAAAAAAAGGACACGACACACTGGATTTAGGTGAGTATAATTTTATTTTCAGGTACCCTGGAATCGACGTTGAGACGTGGGCCGAGTCGGCATCTGAATATAGGTAAGTATGTATGTATGTATGTATGTATGTATGGAGGTGTGCATGTATGTAATAAACTTTTACTGTCACGGTGTGTGTGTCCTGTTTTTTGTTGGGTATTTTTTTAGTAGTAGTACTACAGGTACCAGCGGGCCCGGTTTTCCACCGCATGCTGGTACTTGTGGTTCTCCAAGTACCAGCTTGCGGGGACTTGTAGTACTGCTGCTAAAAACAATATTCTGATTTTTTACACTTGGCTATCAGCCCCCCATCCACCGCCCTTGGATGGGGGGGGACAGCCTCGGGCTTCACCCCTGGCCCTTGGGTGGCTGGAGGGAGGACCCCTTGATTTAAGGGGTTCCCACTCCTCCAGGGTACCCCGGCCAGGGGTGACTAGTTGGGGATGTAATGCCAGGGCCGCCAGGACCACAATAAAAGTGTCCCCCGGCTCTGGCATTATGTACCTGGCTAGTGGAGCCCGGTGCTGGTTCTCAAAATACGGGGGACCCCTACGCTTTTTGTCCCCCGTATTTTTTGCACCAGGACCAGGCGCAGAGCCCGGTGCTGGTTGATTAAATATGGGGGAACCCCAGTAATTTTTTTCCTCATATTTTTTCAACCAGGACCGGCTCAAAGAGCCCGAGGCTGGTTTTGCTTAGGAGGGGGCCCCCACGCATTTTTTTTTCCGACTTTAAACTATTTTTAATGATGCACAATGAAACCCTGCACGGATCTCACAGATCCGGCCGAGTTTCATTGTTTTAATGTCGGCAGTGTTTTACTATTCACTCCCGTAAAACACTGCCAAAAAATACGAATGACATCGACATCGGAAAACACGAAAATGTAAAATACGACAGCTTAGTAAATTAGTCGTAATAAATTCAAAAAGTTGCAATTTCACACATTCGATGTCATTCGTGTTTGAACTTTAACCTCATTCTGAAAATTACGAATTTTAGTAAATATACCCCAATGTATCTGGTCTAATTGAATATCCCCCATAGTGTACTATGGGCCTAATTCAAGGTTGATCGCAAAAGCAAAATCTTCCTCTAATAGGCAAAACCATGTGCACTGCAGGTGGGGCATATCTAACATGTGCAGAGAGTGTTAGATTTGTGTGGGGTGTGTTCAGACTGAAACCTAAATTGCAGTGTAAAAATAAAGCAGCCAGTATTTACCCTGCACAGAAACAATATAACCCAACCAAATCTAATCTCTCTGCACATGGTATATCTGCCCCACCAGCACTGCACATGGTTGTGCCCATTAGAGGAAGATTTTGCTTTTACAATCAACCTTGAATTAGGCCCTATGAGCCCTCTGGTCTTTCTCTTTTGATCCTAAGTGGATCTGGTAAATAAAAGTGATGTTCAGTCAGGGTAGGCAGGGGAGGCAGAGCTTCACCTGTCAAACTCCAGTGTAATCCAGAGTTTTTACTATAAAAATTATTAGATTAGTATAAAAAACATAGATTTAATTTATAAATATCATCCTTGTCTTATTCTAATTTTTATAGTCCAACACGCCAGATTTGCAGTGCTCCTCTACAAATACAGGGACTGTCAGGGAGACACAAGAGGTGAGGCTGCTATAAGTTCAGCCTCCCCTCTGTGATAGTCAGAAACTACCCTATATACTGCATATAGGCTAACAAAGTACATAATGCCGCAACTTTGTATAACGCCCACATAAGCTATCAAGTTCATACTGTATGTGTGTACAAATCGGGCTCTGATACTAGCCAGTGCCTCTCCAGCCATTGACCTCATTGCACATCACTTGTAAACAATCAGTAGCTGTGATGTCATCTAGCCCATTGGGGTTTTTCATTTGTTTCAGTATTAAATGATCTTGGAATCCCCCATTTCTCCTGACTCGTTTCTTGATGATAAACCACTAGAGACCCCAGGGACTCATTAGCACAGGAAGGACCATACCAAGTACCCTGTATATCCACACTATATGTATGTGTACAGGGCTGAACTGCCCATCTGGCACTTCTGACAAATGCCAGAATGGCCGAAGGGCCGGTCTGTCATTCAGAAAGCCGGGAAGGCCGAGCGCAGTGCAGCTTCTGGCTCTCTGTTGTGGGCGCTCCCCCACCCATCTCCATTGAAATGGAGGTGAACCGCGAGTCCACGCCTCCTGACTTAGGGCACGCCCCCACCTATTTCCATGGAAATGGGGGCGTGCCATGAGTCCACGCCCCCTTGACTCGTGGCATGCCCCTGTCGCAAGTGTCCATGCGCACCCCTGTCATGCACGTGCATGCCAGGACCGATTTCTGTCCACAGTCTGTCCCTGTATGTGTGTCTATGTTTGTATGTATGTATGTATGTATGTCTGCTACTCATATTCTTAGAGAAAAACGTATCATGTATTAAAGCCAGTATCAAGGAAATTATTTGTTTAATTTGTATAGGCAGCTGGTTTCCTTGCACTTATAGACACTGTGTGCACATACTTGCCATACATAATTGTGGTACCCCCCAAAATTACTGGTACTCCCCAAAATGACTGAATGTACATCAGAACAGGACCCTGGGAATGCTTCCTGCTTGCCTTTGTGACATCATCAGCAGCAGGACAATAATATGAGGGGCAATAGGACCACAGGTGGATTTACAGTGTGCCTGTAGAATGGGAGGCAAGTGACAGTGATTGGCCACCACGGAGCGGGAACTTTGAAGGCGGGGCTCGCACCTGTTGTACAGTGAGGGGGTGCGCTGTGATAGGTGATCGTGTGGAGCTCGACAAAGAGAGCCTCGCTGATTGGTGGAGACTTGAGAGGTGCGGTGCGCGCGGGGAGAAAAAGTGTGTGGTGAGGAGCGCTGAGGAGAGCCGCCAGCTGGAGCCTGGACCTCACCGCCAGCCACCGCTGAGAGGACTAACCACCGCCGCTGAGAGGGGAGCCACCAGCTGGAGCCAGGACCTCACTGCCAGCCACCACTGAGAGGACTGACCATCGCCACAGAGGAGAGACGTCAGCCGGAGCCGGGACCTCCCTGCCAGCTGCCGCTGAGAGGAGAGCCACTGCCACAGAAGAGAGCCACCAACCGCCGCTGAAGAGAGCTGCCAGTCACCGCTGTGGAGAGCCACCAGCCACCGCCCAGTAGAGGCGCCAGCCGCCGCTAAGGAGAGCACCAGGTACAGCCACGCTGTTGATGAACTGGGGAGCCACTGAACACTGCCGCCACTAACAGGTATCCCAGCCAGCACTCTCCAGCAAGTGACATCATACCCCACTGAGTGAGATTTAATGGAGGGAGAGGGCCAGATATACTAAGCTTGAAAAGTGATAAATATCACTGTGATAAAGTACCAGCCAATCGGCTCCTAACTGTCATTTTTCAAACACAGCTTGTGACATGGCAGTTAGGAGCCGATTGGCTGGTACTTTATCACAGTGACATTTATCACTTTTCAGGCTTAGTACATCTCCCCCAGAGAGAGATTTAGTTGATCCTAGGCAAATTACCTCAAGAGAGTGAGTTAGGCAAGGATTCCTAGTACACTAAAAGACACCCTCAGACTTTTACCTACCACTGTTGCTTTCTTGACGCTTAGAACTATTGTCCCGCTTGTATCTTAACTGAACATGGCTCATTGTATACCATTTGCTGAATTCACTGCATGCTCCGACTTGTCTGCTGTAATTTTCTTCAACAATATGTGCTCTGGCTTATGAAAGAATCCTTGCTATAAACTATTAAGCTCCCTCATGACCTGTAGTCACCTGCCTAACCCTCATGCTGCATTGTTTCTCTCCACTGCTCGATACCTGCCATCTGTCTGCATCTCTCTTGTGACGCTAAATGGTACTACTAACCCAATCTAGCTATTCCTGTTCATAACTGTTGACTTTGCATGTGCTTAGCTATTATTGGACTGCACTGTGAAAGTATAGGCTCATCAGAGACTAGACCTGTTTTCCTGTATCTGCAATTTCTACACTGTTGGTTTGAGACTTGCTTATAACCTAACTGCTGCCTCCGTGTTGGCACTCCTTTGCCAGCCTGTGCATTCGGATATTCTGCAGTGTAGAAATAAATGACTCTAGCCATCATCCTCAGAATATAGAAAGCCATAAGAGCAGGGATAGGAGGTCAATATTGTATTGTTTACTTCATATAAGAGCAGGTATAGGAGGTTAAAATTGTATTGTTTACTTCATATAAGTAAAAGGGATGTTAACTCTAATTCTGTACTTGGAACTATGGCAAAGTCCGCCACTAAGTGAATATTCAGTGGATTTACCTTTCTACCCTACAGTAAACTCAGTATCACTAACTTCCGCCATTTGCCTGAAACTTTGTGATATGTCTTTCTACCCATCTTTATAGCGAATTCTACATTGATGTATACACGGAATATATCTATTGCCTTCTGTCATATTGTTGAATGTCATCCATAGTATTGTCAATTGTTATCTTGTATCATCTCTTTCAGTTAACCAGTTACATTACACAGCAGTGACCTTTCCGGTAGCAGTAAAATAAAATTTTAGTCACTGTCCACATGTGTGGTGACTTGTTGGGTGGGGTAAGGGGTTGCCTGTCCTTCTGCCTTTGATTCCGGTGACGAGGCCTGAGTGGAACAGAAGGCACCATCGAAGAAGAGAATCAGGTACGGTCACTGATCACTCCATCCACACAGTAATTCCCTTTACTCAGTTGTTACATAATCATTCTTTATCACATATTGCACAAGCACAGTCATGAGTTTTCAAATTCTCTTTCCTATAGCAGTACATGAAAGAGGTTACTAAACTATGTTATAAAGAAAAGTTCTTCCAAATAAATATAAATTGCTGCAAGAAACTTTTCAATCAGAAGTGAACTTCTTCGGCACACTTAAATATATTCGATATTTGGAATTCTTAGCGCATGCTGAGCTGTTCTATAAAAGGATCTTGTTACTGTTTTGCATGTTCTGCGTTGCACAAAGGTTAACGCTGATTAAACAAAGTGTTGCCTGGAAGGCATTCAATGTATCGTCTAATCCTTATATTGTATAAAGGAATTATACAATCAATACAGTCTGCTGGGTTCTGTGTGACACGACAAAGGAGGGCTCAAGTGAGAACATTCAGTAGACTCCCTACAACTAATTAATAAAGTGGGAATTAAATGTAACAAACTGCAGAGCAAATATCACATCATTTGAAATATGATGGTATTTGGGATAGGACAGCAACTTAAATAGAAAAAAAATGCTCACAAAATGTATACTGCAGGGTATATGGGATTTATATAGGCAAAGCTGTGTTTATTTAGAGAAAGTCAGGTCTGGAATAGGGTTTATGGTATAAAATATTATGGAATACATGTAGTTAAAGTATTTTTTTATAGTTTAACAGAACTTTTAATGAGATGAAATTTAATCTTCTACATATTCAATTATTGAAAACAATATCTTGTACCTGAGTTTAATCATTGCATTGTATTTGGGTGGGATTCAACGGTGCATTTTTTCAAGCAAAAGCACTATGGGGGTCATTCTGAGTTGATCACATGTAGCACTTTTTGCTGCTCGTGCGATCAACTACACGCCGCCTATGGGGGAGTGTATTTTAGTATAGCAGGGCTGCGATAGCTTGTGCAGACCTGCTATGCTAAAATAGTTTTGTGGAAAACAAGACTAGCCCTGCAGTTACTTACCCTGTGCGATGGATCCAGCGATGAAGGTCCCGGAATTGACGTCAGACATCCACCCTCCAAACGCCTGGACACGCCTGCGTTCGAATCTTCACGCCCGGAAAACGGAGAGTTGACGCCCTGGAACGCCTTCCTCCTGTCAGTCTTGTGGTCGCCGCTGTGACCGCTTTCTTCGTACGCAGCGTCAACGGACAACGACACGCCTGCGCAATGCGGATGCCATGCATGCGCAGTTCTGACCCGTTCGCACCGCTGCGATGAACCGCAGTGTGCGAATGGGTCGGAATGACCCCCTAAGTGTACAGTCAGTGATTCATACCAACCAGTCTGACATCTAATTTCGTCTGCTCCCTGGCTATACAAGCTCTGATTGCCAATGGTTACCGCATATTTACTTTTTGTTAGTACATTATCTCTGATTACATTATGTAGGAGTGGATTAGGGTAATTTATATATTTTTACTCAAGTTAACATTTGTATTTCACTGTGCTGATCAGTGCCGTAACTAGACATTTTAGCGCTGTGTGCAAGAAACAGCATCGCACCCCCCATATAGAAAACAGGGCTAGTGCACGCCGTAGGCGCTCGTAAAAAATATAGGGGCGTGGCTTCATGGGGAAGGAACGTGGCCACAAAATAATACCAAGTCATATCGCACTGTACAGGAGCCTCCATTATTCAATTTACGCGCACAGTAGCGCCACTTACACACATCACACCATGTAAAGCCCCTTTTACACATTACGCCAGGTAGAGCCCCATTTTACACATCACTCCAGGTAGACCCCTATCACACATTATGCCAGGCAGAGTCACCTTTCACACAGTACATCAGGCAGAGTCCCCTTTTACACAGTACATCAGGCAGAGTCCCCTTTTACACAGTACAGCAGTCAGAGTCCCCTTTTACACAGTACGGCAGGCAGTCACCTTTTTTTTTTTTTTTACACAATACGGTAGCAGAGTCCCCTTTTTACACATTACGGCAGGCAGAGTCCCCCTTTTTACACATTAAGCAGGTCGAGAGAGAGGGGGAGAGAGAGAGAGAGAGAGAGAGAGAGACTTGCCTGCTGTCAAGAGAGCCACCACTCTTCTGGTGAGCCCACAGCACGGGTGGGAGTCACCGTTCCTAGAGACCGGCGCCGCGGGACAACAGCATGGGGGAGCAGCTACTTTTTAAAAGTGTTCTGCAGTACCAAAGCGCTGCTAAAATCCATTTTATTTCACCATACACACACAGCCTGTTCCCCACCAGTCCCACACACACACACACACACACACACACACACACACACACACACACACACACACACACACACACAGCCTGTTCCCCCCAGTCCTTATGCACATACACAGCCTGTTCCCCACCGGTCCCTATACACAGACACAGCCTGTTCCCCCCAGTCCCTATACACAGACACAGCTTGTTATCCCCAGTCCATATACACACACAGCCTGTTATCCCCAGTCCCTATACACACACACAGCCTGTTCCCCCCAGTCCCTATACACACACGCAGCCTGTTATCCCCAGTCCCTATACACACACACAGCCTGTTCCCACCAGTCCCTATACACACACACAGCCTGTTATCCCCAGTCCCTATACACACACACAGCCTGTTATCCCCAGTCCCTATACACACACACAGCCTGTTATCCCCAGTCCCTATACACACACACAGCCTGTTCCCCCCCAGTCCCTATACACACACGCAGCCTGTTCCCCCCAGTCCCTATACACACACACAGCCTGCCCCCTCCATCACCACACACCCCACCCTGATTCCTATACACACACACACACACACACACACACACACACACACACACACACACACACACACACACTCTGTCTGGCCCCTCCAGTCACCACAAACACACTTTATCTCCATGGTGAATGATTGCAAGAAGGTGAGAGAGCACTGGGCAGCACACAATCTGCCCAGGCCAAGCCGGGGGCATGGCCTAATCGTGGACCCCTATGACCATGCCCCTTTTTAAAAAATCCCCAAAACAATGGAGCAGGTACCTCCTCCAGCTGACCTGGCCAGGACTCGTGAGAGGAGATCTAGGAAAGAAGGCAAGGACCTGCAGTGCCCAGCAGGCAATTGTGAGGGGCGATGCTGCGGCTCCTCCTCCCCTTGCTCCCACAGCAGCACACATCAAAGGTGGTTTGTAATGAGTCAGTCTGACTCACTACATTGCCACAGACTGGGGATGCAGGCAGTTGTGCCCTCAGGGCTACTGCGCTGTGTGCCAGGCACCGCTTGAACACACGTGGTTACGGCCCTGGTGCTGATGTTGTGTTAAGAGTTATAGTCTGTGTATGGAATGGACAGATTGGTGGATTCCCATACCAGGAACAGTTTTAGGGGCCTATTTATCAATAAATAGTTGCAGCATATTCCATGAAAACACCTGTGTTTGAGATGTACCCGCAATTAAGTATCCCTGGATGTATCTACAGGGAGCTGCAGCAGATATTGGAGATATTGTGGATGAGTCCATATGGAAATCTTGGTAAGTAAGAAGGTTTGGGGCAGTAAACTACTCTAATGTGTCTCATTCTAGAGTAGTTGCCCTTTAAGGTGTGGAGGAATTATCAAATTTTTATTAATACACTGACTTTTTCCCTGCTAGTAGTACATTTTTAATCAGAAAGAACTTTGGAGCCTAGTTTTTTTAAGTATTTTAGCTGAAAACGCTACTTTTCAGGGGATTTAAACATTATTTTAGTGTACCCATTAGGGTATTAATGTGTCTCAGAAGGTGCCTTTTAGCCCCCTTGCCTGCTGTCTATTGGTGGACACAGTCAGCTGATCAGTAACTGGTGTCTGGTTGGTTCAATCATGGTCAGATGACTGAAACCAAGATGGCTGTGCTGAGCAGACAGAGCCAGTGGGAATCCCCATGTTGATATGCCAGGTCAGAAAGCACACTGGAGCACCATAGCACGGAGCCCAGTATGCATGGCCATCTGGCTGGTAAATGCACTGGACACTGAAACCTGACAGGATGCTACTGAGACCCTCATACACACACTGCTCATCTCCAGTGGCAAGTGCTAACTAGCTTGTGCAATGGGGGAATGCTAAGTACATATACACATACATGCGTAGATGTATGTAATGTATGTCCTGGCATGTGTCAGGGACCGGCAGCAGCGCTGTATACCACAGCTGCCATGTAGAACCCAGGACTCCGCATTAGGTTTCCCTCTCTTAAGCTGGCCCCCAGACTCTCATTGACCAGTGTCACAGTGCGGTGGGAAATGCCATGAAATCTAAAAATTTTCCTGAATCAATAATCTCAACGTCCACTGAGCAATGGGCACTTTTATGGTTTGGATAAAATGAGCTATCTTTGTGAGGCAATCCAATACAACCATCAATTTAATCATCCTTTTAGATGTTGATCTCCAACTGTTAGATTGCATTGGAGTAAACCCGATGCAATGTTGTGTCACATTTAGCCACCAGAAAGAAGTGTTATACTTCTATTTGTGCTGACTTATGCTGCTACTAATGTTAAATCCAACAGCCATTGTAAAATATTATATCAACATTAACAGAAGGATGTTTATGAAAACACTGACTATAATACCCATCTTTCTAATGAGTGAGGACATCTGTACAAATGTTAGCCTCTAAAAGATATGCTCTTGGAAGATCGTATTTCCATAATTTCCCCTCAGATTGAGTTATAAAAATATTAAAGATTCGAGTGCATCATCTTTGCCATTTTCAATCCAGGTTTAGAGATAGGCCAATTAACAATTGCATGGATTTTGCTCTGTTCCATGCTGGAGAAATAATATACATAAAGAATTGGTTTTTGGCCTGGTCAAATTTAAATTTTTCCAATCTAATGTACATTTTTGCGACGTCATTCTAAGTTATCAGAAAAAAGTAATCTAGATAGTCGGCTACCAACTGATCTAGTAGATACATTAAAATGGGTGGTTTTCAGTATGCAGACTGTCGGGATCCTGGCGCACAGTATACCGGTGCTGGAATGCCGACATACCAACACTTTTTCTCCCTCGTGGGGGTCCACGACCCCCCTGGAGGGAGAATAAAATAGCGTGGCGTGCGTAGCGCGCCACCGTGCCCGCAGCGTGGTGAGCGCAGTGAGCCCGCAAGGGGCTCATTTGCACTCGCCGCACTGTCAGTATGCCGGCGGTCGGGCTCCCGGCGCCGGTATGCTGGTCACCGGGAGCCAGGCCGCCAGCATACCATACTACACCCATTAATGCATCATCCATAAAATTCTGGACATTGTAAAGGCATTATATAGATGAAATCATGACCAAATACTCAAATGTCCATTTCTGGTTTTATAGAACATTCTATTAATTTCCTGGTTGAATACAATCAATATTGGTAGCCTGAGGTTAGCCAAGTTTGATCAAAAATAAATCTTGGCTTTATGTAGCCTCTTAAGCAATTCAGTAATTAACTGGAGTTGTTAATGGTTGTTGACTGTAACCTTATCTCACTATAGACAATACTGAGCATGAGGTAGGGTCTCTTTTCAACAAAAATTACAGCTGCATCAGTAGGACAAATAAAACTATTAACACTTTTATAAATACAGATCACTAAAGTTATTTTTAAGTCATCTCCTATAGAAAGTATCTTTTGACATCACTACATGGTGTCCTCTTCTTAGAAACTCTATCAAAATTAGAAGGTATGCCACTAGTGTCAGCCTTTAAATTCTACAAAAACAATAAGGTCAAAATAGAATGATGGAGAAAAGTCTTCTAGCACCGACCACTTCAGGGATATATGTAAAATCTATTCACTCAAAGGTAGCAGTGCAGGTAAATTAAATAACTTGAAACAAATAGAAAGCGCTGTCCACAATAAAGAAATTTTTATTTAAAAATTTAATAAGATCATCAATTCACATAAAACCATCTAAAGATTATCAATAATTATAATTCTCTAAATCAGTGATTTTCAACCTTTTTCAAGTCGCGGCACACCGACCAAGATTTTTAAATTGCCAAGGCACACCATCAGTCCCCCACTCCTCCCCCCCAACAAAAGAAGAAGAAAAAAAAACACATTGGCTCCCATGGGGGGAAAAAACACACACACACACACATTGGCCCCCACAGTAATTAAACAAATGCATTGGCCTCTGCAGTAATTCCACACATTGCCCCCCCCCCCACAGTAATACCACACATGGCCCCCCACAGTAATACCACACATGCCCCCCCACACACACACAGTAATACCACACGTGGCCCCCCACAGTAATACCACACATGCTCCCCCCCCCCACACACACACACAGTAATACCACACATTGCACCCCAACAGTATTTCCACACACTGACTCCCACAGCAATTAAATAAATACAAATTCACTGGCTCCTACCTGGGAGTTAGTGGATATGAGGCTCATGTTTCACTCTCTCTGCCTCAGGCACTGAAGTTCATGCAGCCGGAGAAGCAAGGAGCAGCATGGGGTGAGAGTGGGTAGTTCATATTTCCCTCTCCCTGCCTCCGTGTCTGCAGTGTATGCAGTCGGAGGACCAAGGACGGAGCAGCACGGGCTGAGAGCGGGCAGTTCATATTTCCCTCTCCCTGCCTTCGCATCTGCAGTGTATGCAGCCGGAGGTGAGACAGCGGGCAGGTTAGCGGGCGGGCGGGCAGGACATGGTATGTGTGACGAGTCACGCTGCGTCTCATAGGTTACAGGCCAGAGCAGTCAAAACCAGATAGTCGGCGGCTAGGCATCAGGCAACTCTCGCGGCACATCTGAGAACCGCTGGCGGCACACTAGTGTGCCGCGGCACAGCGGTTGAAAAACACTGCTCTAAATGATACAGGTTATCTCTCTCAAATGGACATCATAGCATTCCAAAAACCATATTTACTTAATAGAATCACAACTGTGCACAGTGGATACACTTTCAATAAATAGACACACTCTATTGAAACAAATGTATCTTTGCAAATATCATACACATTACTCCACAGTAAATATTAGATATAGCACTTAGCACTCATTAGAACAACGTCCTAAAATTAGTAGTTGATTGTATTCACTGATAGTTCACAGTCCCAGACATATCTGAAGGAAATTAGATCACAGTATTCCTTATTATTAGACCAAGATTATTTGAATCCTCCCGCTGGGACAGTTTAGCGTGATTTGTATTAATATCAGTGTCCCTTATGGTTAAACACGCTATAATTTTGTTTAATTCAACATACTGCCGGTATTTAGATCTCCTGTCCGAAATAACTCAAACCGGCTATAGTGATAGTTCTGACGGGCGTCCCCGTCTATTGCCTAATTGGCATCTGCAGTTGAACTCCTATTATAATATATGCATAATAGCGTGCTTCACAGTTGAAGTTGGTGAAGCTGTAATGGAAGCCGTATACACGGCTAGTCTCACCCGTGTCGTCCGCGGCGGCACCTCATGCCAGGCGCCCATCTCCGTCCTGTGTGGCACTTGGCTACTACACTTGTGCTGGGGATCTTTGCGGCTCACCTCTCCGTATCAAGACCGCATACACTGCTTGTATTGATGCGGCTTCTCGGGCTGATTACTTCCGGCAATTGAGCTGGCGTCTGTGCGCTGCTCTCACAGAATCATACAGGTGCTCCACTGGCATAGGGAGACTCAAAGGCTGCTTTGTAAAACTTATGTCCACACATGCAAGGGCACTCTTGACGCGTTTCTCAGCCTAGGTGTATATGGCTGTTTCCTCAGAAGTATACACTCCCCTTCCGCCCACTGCTATTTATCCCCAAAAGGTGCACCGATCATTAGTTAATTGGGTTCGTTGTATTCATAAACCCTTTCACCTTAGGGATACTTAATACCTATATAATTACTCAATAGAATCACTCAATAAAATATTATAGTATTGATATTATTTAAGACACATATAAAATAATTTACACTTCATTAGCATATTATCTATATTGTATTGAAACTGATTTTACACAACTGACATGCATAAAACATCAACCCAAATTTATATTTTTAGATAAAATATCTCCTTTCACTATGTCAATACATCTTGCTTTTCGTATACAGTATTTTATTACATTATAATTCCTTTCATCATTATAAACAGGCTATGCATTAATTATAGATTCTAGAATATGTACAGGCTGAATATTAATTATAATTTTAACCATATTCAATATATATTATTTATTAGATATCTTTATCCCCCTGGTTCCCCAGAAAAATAATAATAACACAATAATAAAACAATAATAAAAATAAAACATGAGAGATACCTACATTTTAGGTTTTATTAAGGAGAAACAGTACACAACCAATAATATATCATCATTTTAGAGACATAGTATCTAACATTCTCAAATACACACTTATTTCATTCATCTTTGAGACCTGACACCTACCATTCTCAAATAAATACTCAATTCATTAGTCTATTCCCCTATCAAAGGTCACTTCATTATTGATAAATCAATCAGGATGTAACCTGATTTAACAGATTTTACCCTAATGGCTCTATCTTTGTTTTATTCAATTAAACCTAATTCCCTCAATATACTCTCAATTGGTTCCCTATTTAGAATATCTATAGAATACAATAACTAATGTGACACACCTACCAAGTGTATGTGTGCATAGTAACATATATCATAAAACACCCTATATATTATTTAATTCAATAGTGTCATTGAGACCATACGGTACCAGCGTTCCTAACCTAAAGATCCAATAGGCTTCTTTCTTACATAATTCCCGATATCTATCCCCTCCCCTAATGGTAGCTTTAATCTGTTCTATCGCTTTCACTTTTAAATCCCTTAGTCCACTTTTCTCACAATTCAATATATGTCTTGGCAGGCTGTGAGTTTTAGAATTATTTATCACCCCTCTCCTGTGTTCTAAAAATCTAACATTCAAACTACGAATTGTTCGACCTACATACTGGATTCCACATCCACATGTCAGAACATAGATCACATAAGAGGACTGACAATTCATAAAGTCCTCTATTGGGTAAGAGTTACCATCTGTGTGTGAAATAGTCATAATACTCCGATGTTCTGCATGTGGACAAGTTAAACATCCATTTCGTCCACATTTAAAGAACCCTTTTGGTTTTGGAGGTATCCAATTCAGTGTTGTATTCTGTCCTAGTATTTCACCAGATCTCTTTTTTTGTAACATACTGGGTGCCAGTTTTTGTTTCAAGTTCCTAGATTTCCTAAACACTACCGTCCTTTTGTCCTCCAGTAGAGTGGCTAGAAATTTATCATGTTTTAACAATAACATATTTTTCTCAACAATACATTTGATCTGTTGTGCCGCTGAAATATATTGGGTTATAAATGACAGGGAACCCTTCCTTGAGCTCTCCACAGTTTTCCTAGAGTTTTTTTCCCCCAGGAGTACCGACCTATCAATCTTCTCTACATCCTTAATTGCTCTTTGTAGCAGATCATCCGGATATCCTTGTTCCACAAAAGCCTTATACATTGAGACTGATTGTTTTACATAGACATCCTTTTGGGAACAGTTTCTCTTTAAACGAAGAAACTGTCCCTTCGCGATGTTTTCTTTCCATTTCATATGATGACAACTATGAAAGTTCAAATACTTATTACAATCTACACTTTTAGTATAAGTTGATGTACAAATCCTGCCATCCACAATACTGACCGATATATCTAAATAATTTATGGTGATGTCACTAAAAGTGTTAATGAATTTTAAACCATATTCATTTGTATTAAGGTGCTCAACAAAACATGTGATGGAGTCAAAATCTCCATTCCAAACGAAAAACAAATCATCTATATACCTGCCATAGAGGACCAGGTTCGCACCGAAACTGCCACCCCAAATGAGGTGCTCCTCAAAGTGCCCCATGCAGAGGTTAGCAAAACTCGGGGCGAACCTGGTCCCCATGGCGGTCCCATGTGTCTGCAAATAATATTGTGTGTCAAACAAAAAATAATTGTAAGTATAAAATTAATTGCTATCAAAATAAATTCATGTGATGAATCTGACCGTGTTAAATCCTGTTTTAAATAATAATCAATAGCGGACAATCCTGTGGAGTGCGGGATATTAGTATATAACGCCTCAACATCACATGTGAGGAGTTTATATGTACTCTTCCATTCCACACCTTCCAATTTTTGTAGGAAATGTGTGGTATCCCTAATGTGTGATTTCAAGGGTATTACATGATCCTGTAACTGAGCATCAACATAGGCTGAAAAGTTTGATGTCATTGAATTAATTCCCGAAATAATCGGGCATCTGGGGGGGGGGTGCTCGAGACACTTGTGCACCTTTGGTAGATGGTAATATATTGGTGTTACCGGATACCTATTAAACAAAAATTGCCACTCTTTAGTTATCACATGTTGTTCATATGCCTTATCTAACATGTCCTTCAGTTCCATCTGAAATTCTACTGTGGGGTTGTTACAAAGTTTCCGATAAACAAACAGGCTATGAGGAAAGAGATTTAAAAATAAATAGGAGAATTGAGGACTTTGAGAAAAGTCTAATACTTAAGAAAGATGAGAAGTTGAACAGAGATAGGACAGACTATGAGAGAGATAGAGTACGGACATATAATAAAAGACAGAGATTCATATCTAATAAGAGGAAATATAGAACCCCATCTAGGCAAAGAAATTGAGGGTTTAATGAAACCCAGAGAGGATATAATTATTATCAAGGGGGTCAGAGGAGACATTTTACACCTACAAAAGGTTTAAGGAATTCTATAAAGTACAGGAAAACATCATGGGGAGACTATGAACACACCAATAGGTTTGAAAAGTTGAGGGGTACTGAAATAGAGGAGTCGTTGGACCATATGCCCAACAAAACTATACAGCGTAGTTTTTTAGGGAGAAACAGGGAGACGAACCATCAGAGATCCCCAATACAGACACCCCTCATAGGGATAAAGGGGGAGCATGATACAGTTAAGTGGAACAGAAAAAAAGACAGAGACACAGAAAGAGGTGAACTCGAGGTGGAAGACACAGCCAGAAATCCAAGCAAAAATTTCCGATGGAATTGAAACCAAAGGGTATATTTAATCTATCTTCCAAATCCCTTTCCTCTGAGGAAAAATCATTACTAAACAAAGGATTAAGTTTTGCCCCTGTTATGAATCCCAACCTGTTCGACCTATTTGTCGATCTCAATAAATTTGTGAGAACACTTAGCAGGAAAAGGTATTTTGCGATAAAGGACCTGCAGAGGAAAGGGATTAATGGAACTCCTATTATTCTAGATAAGAATGATCAGGTGCCATTAGAAATTTTAGAATCATTACTGCTAGAGAATAATGAATCAAATATTGAAAAAATTATGATACTAATGCAGTACAGAAAAGAGTATTTAGGAATCCATCTAATTTTTATCCTCATCAATATCAAGATCCATTTGTGGAAAGCTTCTATTCATCAACAGAAGAATTCAAAAGTATGTGTAAAAACCCGGGTTCATTTAAAAGTAAGGATAATCTGTCAAAAAAAGAAAGACAGGCACTGAAAATGCTTATGGGAGACAGGGATATAATTATTAAACAGGCCGACAAGGGGGGGGGGGGGGGGGCCTTGTTATACAAAATTACAAGATTATTTAGAAGAAGCCTGGAGACAGCTTAATAATGAAAAATGTTATTGGAAACTTTGTAACAACCCCACAGTAGAATTTCAGATGGAACTGAAGGACATGTTAGATAAGTCATATGAACAACATGTGATAACTAAAGAAGAGTGGCAATTTTTGTTTAATCGGTTACCGGTAACACCAATATATTACCATCCTACCAAAGGTGCACAATTGTCTCGAGCACCCCCCCCGGATGCCCGATTATTTCGGGAATTAATTCAATGACATCAAACTTGTCGGCCTATGTTGATGCTCCGTTACAGGAGCATGTAATATCCTTGAAATCCCACAGTAGGGATACCACACATTCCTACAAAAATTGGAAGGTGTGGAATGGAAGAGTACATATGAACTCCTCACATGTGACGTTGAGGCATTATATACTAATATCCTGCACTCCACAGGATTGTACGCTGTTGATTATTATTTAAAACAGGATGTAACATGGTCAGATTCATCACGTGAATTTATTTTGACAGCAATTAATTTTATAATTACAATTATTTTTTGTTTGACACACAATATTATTTGCAGACACATGGGACCGCCATGGGGACCAGGTTCGCCCCGAGTTTCGCTAACCTCTACATGGGGCACTTTGAGGAGCACCTCATGTGGGGTGGCAGTTTCGGGGCGAACCAGGTCCTCTATGGCAGGTATATAGATGATTTATTTTTCGTTTGGAATGGAGATTTTGACTCCATCACAAGTTTTGTTGAGCACCTTAATACAAATGAATATGGTTTAAAATTCACGAGCACTTTTAGTGACATCACCATAAATTATTTAGATATATCGGTCAGTATTGTGGATGGCGGGATTTGTACATCAACTTATACTAAAAGTGTAGATTGTAATAAGTATTTGAACTTTCATAGTTGTCATCATACGTAATGGAAAGAAAACATCCCAAAGGGACAGTTTCTTCGTTTAAAGAGAAACTGTTCCCAAAAGGATATACAGATAAAAAAGAAAACCATGACTTGCGCCCTAGCTGCAGCTTGGCACCCTTCCAAAAGAACACCACTTCTTTCTTAAACACACAAATACACAAGATGAACGGTCTCCAAGCGCTGCTATTAAGATCCAAAGTCCTTCTGTCCTGATGATCCTCAAAGAAACAACAACAGTGTGACAACGTCTGCTGAGCTCCTCAATATTTCTATTACTGTGGCCCGTGATTTTGCTGAAACTGACCTTTCTTAAAAACAATGCGTTCACATAAAGGTTTCTTTCGTCACCTCTTCTATAAACAGCAATGTGATACGTCTAACATCAGACAATTGGAACCCAGCTTACCTTACTGATAAGCCCTATATGCATCAAAAGGTATCTTTTTTCACAGGGGTCTCCTCCACGTTCAAAGAATAAATTCCATGTCCTCTTTATATTTTAAAAATTGATGTTTATTTTAACCACAAACATGTGGCATAAAACAATAGAAATGAACAAAACAGCAAGGTACCCACTATAGACAGGCAAGGCCACTTCCACTTACACCCCTTAGATGGAATAGAGGTTTAATGTCACACCACCGGAAAGAATAGAAGTTACCATAAATCTAGGTGGGTATCAACATAAGCTGTAGGGTTCAAGCCTGGGGTCCTTCTACAATGCACCTACCTGTAATGGTTAGCATTGCTGCCTCACAGCACCGAGGACAGGGGTTTGATTCCTACCATGCCCCTAACTGTGTGGAGTTTGTATATGGTCCCTGTGGTTGTGTGTGTTTTGTCATGGTACCATACCTCCCAACATTTGGACTACAGAAGGAGGGACTCCTGGTGCCGGAAAGGGGGTGTGGTCTATTGAAAGGGGCATGGCCTCACGTGGATGGCGCGATCTTGAGCCATGTCTCCAATTTTCGGCACAGTGGGAGAACGGCCAGCACTGTATCAATAACTGGTAATAAATAATAAGAATTTACTCACCGGTAATTCTATTTCTCGTAGTCCGTAGTGGATGCTGGGGACTCCGTAAGGACCATGGGGAATAGACGGGCTCCGCAGGAGACTGGGCACTCTAAAGAAAGATTTAGGACTATCTGGTGTGCACTGGCTCCTCCCCCTATGACCCTCCTCCAAGCCTCAGTTAGGAACTGTGCCCGGAAGAGCTGACACAATAAGGAAGGATTTTGAATCCCGGGTAAGACTCATACCAGCCACACCAATCACACCATATAACACGTGATAGGAACCCCGGTTAACAGTATGATAACAATGGAGCCTCTGAATAGATGGCTCGCAATAACAACCCGATTTTTGTAACAATAACTATGTACAAGTATTGCAGACAATCCGCACTTGGGATGGGCGCCCAGCATCCACTACGGACTACGAGAAATAGAATTACCGGTGAGTAAATTCTTATTTTCTCTGACGTCCTAGTGGATGCTGGGGACTCCGTAAGGACCATGGGGATTATACCAAAACTCCCAAACGGGCGGGAGAGTGCGGATGACTCTGCAGCACCAAATGAGAGAACTCCAGGTCCTCCTCAGCCAGGGTATCAATTTTGTAGAATTTTGCAAACGTGTTTGCCCCTGACCAAGTAGCTGCTCGGCAAAGTTGTAAAGCCGAGACCCCTCGGGCAGCCGCCCAAGATGAGCCCACCTTCCTTGTGGAATGGGCTTTTATTGATTTAGGCTGCGGTAATCCCACCGCAGAATGCGCCAGCTGAATAGTGCTACAAATCCAGCGCGCAATAGACTGCTCAGAAGCAGGAGCACCCAGCTTGTTGGGTGCATACAGGATAAACAGCGAGTCAGTCTTTCTGACTCCAGCCGTCCTGGAAACATAAATTTTCAGGGCCCTGACTACGTCCAGTAACTTGGAATCCTCCAAGACCCTAGTAGCCGCAGGCCCATAATAGGATGGTTCAAGTGAAAAGCTGAGACCACCTTCGGGAGAAACTGAGGACGAGTCCTCAACTCTGCCCTATCCATATGGAAAATCAGATAAGGACTTTTACAAGACAAAGCCGCCAATTCTGATACCCACCTGGCCGAAGCCAGGGCCAACAACAGAACCACTTTCCACGTGAGATATTTTAAATTCACAGTCTTAAGTGGCTCGAACCAATGTGATTTCAGGAATTCCAAAACCACATTTAGATCCCAAGGTGCCACTGGGGCACAAAAGGAGGCTGAATATGCAGAACTCCTTTGACAAAAGTCTGAACTACAGGCAGTGAAGCCAGTTCTTTCTGGAAGAAAATCGACAGAGCCGAAATCTGGACCTTGATGGACCCCAATTTGAGGCCCAACGTCACTCCTGCTTGCAGGAATTGTAGGAATCGACCCAGCTGAAATTCCTCCGTCGGGGCCTTCTTGGCCTCACACCACGCAACATATTTTCGCCAAATGCGGTGATAACGTTTTTCGGTGACATCCTTCCTGGCTTTGATCAGGGTAGGGATGACTTCCTCCGGAATGCCCATTAGGATCCGGTGTTCAACCGCCATGCCGTCAAACATATCCGTGGTAAGTCTTGGAACAGACAGGATCCCTGCTGCAGCAGGTCTTGTCTGAGCGGCAGAGGCCAAGGGTCCTCTGCAAGCATCTCTTAAAGTTCCGGGTACCAAGCTCTTCGTGGCCAATCCGGAACCACGAGTATAGTTTCCACTCCTCGCTTTCATATGATTCTCAGTACCTTGGGAATGAGAGGCAGAGGAGGAAACACATAAACCGACTGGTACACCCACGGTGTCACTAGAGCGTCCACAGCGATCGCCTGAGGGTTCCTTGACCTGGCGCAATATCTTTTCAACTTTTTGTTGAGGCGGGACGCCATCATGTCCACCCGTGGTCATTCCCAACGGTTTACCCGCATTTGGAAAACTTCTGGATGAAGTCCCCATTCTCCCGGGTGTAGGTCGCCCATCGGAGAATCCTTGTGGCTTCTGCCATCGCCATCCTGCTTCTTGTGCCGCCCTGTCTGTTTACATGGGCGACCGCCGTGATGTTGTCTGATTGGATCAGTACCGGCTGGTTCTGAAGCAGGGGCCTTGCTTGGCTTAGGGCATTGTAAATGGCCCTTAGCTCCAGAATATTTATGTGAAGCGAAATCTCCTTGGAAATTTCTTCCCTGTGTGACTGCACCCCAGCCCCGAAGGCTGGCATCCGTGGTCACCAGGACCCAGTCCTGTATTCCGAATCTGCGGCCCTCTAGTAGATGAGCCCTCTGCAGCCACCACAGCAGCGACACCCTGTTTCTTGCTGACAGTGTTATCCGCTGTATCTGTAGATGGGACCCGGACCATTTGTCCCACAGGTCCCACTGGAACGTCCTTGCGTGGAACCTTCCGAATGGAATTATGCTTCGTACGAAGCTACCATTTTTCCCAGGACTCGTGTGCATTGATGTACCGACACCTGTCCTGGTTTTAGGATGTCTCTGACTAGAGATGACAACTCCTCGGCTTTTTCCACTGGAAGAAACACTCTTTTCTGGTCTGTGTCCAGAATCATTCCCAGGAACAGAAGACGTGTCGTCGGGACCAGCTGTGACTTTGGAATATTGAGAATCCAACCGTGCTGTTGTAGCACTTCCCGAGAGAGTGCTACCCCCACTACCAACTGTTCTTTGGACCTCGCCTTTATCAGGAGATCGTCCAAGTACGGGATAATAAAAACTTCCTTCTTGCGAAGGAGTATCATCAATTCGGCCATTACCTTGGTAAAGACCTTCGGTGCCGTGGACAACTCCAACGGCAGCATCTGGAACTGATAGTGACAGTCCTGTACCACACATCTGAGGTACTCCTGGTGAGGAGGGTAAATGGGGACATGCAGGTACGCATCCTTGATGTCCAGGGAAACCCTGTAATCCCCCTCGTCCAGGCTCGCAATAACCGCCCTGAGCGATTTCATCTTGAACTTGAATCTTCTGATATAAAAGTTCAAGTATTTTAATTTTAAGATGGGTCTCACCGAACCGTTCTGTTTCGGTACCACAACCATTGTGGAATAGTAACCCCTTCCTTGCTGAAGGAGGGGCACCTTGACAATCACTTGTTGTGATTATAGTGTTGAATAGCCACCAACACCGCCTCCCTGGCAGAGGGAGGTGCCGGTAAGGCAGATTTTAGGAAACGGCGGGGGGAAGATTGTCTCGAACTCCAGCCTGTACCCCTGAGATACTACTTGAAGGACCCAGGGATCCATGTGAGAGAGCCCACTGGGCGCTGAAATTTCTGAGACGGGCCCCCACCGTACCCGGGTCCGCCTGAGCAGCCCCAGCGTCATGCTGTGGACTTACCGGACGCAGGGAGGACTTCTGCTCTTGGGAACTAGCTGTGTGCTGCAGCTTTTTCCTCTACCTTTGCCTCTCGGCAGAAAGGATGAGCCTCTAGCCCTCTTGCTTTTCTGGGGCCGAAAGGACTGTACTTGATGATACGGTGCTTTCTTTTGTTGTGGGGTAGCCTTATAGGGCAAACTTCCATGTGCCGATTCGAGTCGGCATCGCCTGACCATTGCCGAGTCCATAACCCCCGTCTGGCGGCAATGGACCAAGCGCTTATTTTTGATGCCAGCAGGCAAATATCCCTCTGTGCATCACGCATGTATAAGACCACGTCTTTTATATGCTCTATTGTCAGCAAAATATTGTCCCTATCCATAGTTATTTTCCGACAGGGAATCTGACCACGCAGCGGGAGCACTGCACATCCATGCCGAAGCAATGGCTGGTCGCAATATAATGCCCGAGTGTGTGACTATATCTTTTAGGGTAACCTCCTGCTTTCTATCAGCAGGTTCCTTCAGGGCGGCCGTATCCGGAGACGGTAGTGCCACCTTTTCTGATAAGCGTGTAAGCGCTGTATCTACCCTATGGGGAGTTTCCCAACGTGACCTATCCTCTGGCGGGAAAGGGTACGCTGCCAATAACCGTTTAAAAATTATCAATTTCTTACCGGGGGAAGACCACGCTTCCTCACACACCTCATTTAATTTCTCAGATGCAGGAAAAACTACAGGTAGTTTTCTCTCACCAAACATAATACCCTTTTATGTGGTACCTGGGGTATTATCATAAATGTGTAATACATTTTTCATTGCCTCAATCATGTAACGGGTGGACCTATTTGGAGGGTACACTAGTCTCATCGTCGTCGACACTGGAGTCGGTATCCGTGTCGACATCTGTGTCTGCCATCTGAGGTAGCGGGCGTTTTTAGAGCCCCCCATGACATTTGAGACGCTGGAACAGGCACAAGCTGAGTAGCCGGCTGTTCTGTGTCGTCGACCTTTTGTGTAAGGAGTTGACACTTTCACGTAATCCTTCCATAAGTCCAACCACACCAGTGTCGACCCCGCAGGGGGTGACATCACATTTACAGGCATTCGCTCCGCCTCCACATCATTATCCTCCTCATACATGTCGACACAGCCGTACCGACACACAGCACACACACAGGGAATGCTCTGACAGAGGACAGGACCCCACAAAGCCCTTTCGGGAGACAGATGGAGAGTATGCCAGCACACACCAGGGCGCTATATATCACAGGGATATTACCTATAAAGAGTGTTTTCCCTTATAGCTGCCTATATATATTGTATACTGCGCCTAAATTGTGCCCCCCCTCTCTTTTTAACCCTTTCTGTAGTGTATTGACTGCAGGGGAGAGCCAGGGAGCTTCCCTCCAGCGGAGCTGTGAGGGAAAAATGGCGCCAGTGTGCTGAGGGAGATAGCTCCGCCCCTTTTTTGCTGACTTTTCTCCCGCATTTTTATGGATTCTGGCAGGGGTTAAAAAGCACCTATATAGCCTCTGGGGCTATATATGGTGCCAGTTTGCCAGCCAAGGTGTCAGTATTGCTGCTCAGGGCGCCCCCCCCAGCGCCCTGCACCCATCAGTGACCGCAGTGTGTGGTGTGCATGAGGAGCAATGGCGCACAGCTGCAGTGCTGTGCGCTACCTTGGAGAAGACAGAAGTCTTCAGCCGCCGATTTTCTGGACCACCTTCTTGCTTCTGGCTCTGTAAGGGGGACGGCGGCGCGGCTCCGGGAACGGACGACGAGGTCGGGTCCTGTGTTCGATCCCTCTGGAGCTAATGGTGTCCAGTAGCCTAATAAGCCCAAGCTACCACCACTTAGGTAGGTTCGCTTTTTCTCCCCTTAGTCCCTCGATGCAGTGAGCCTGTTGCCAGCAGGTCTCACTGAAAATAAAAAACCTAACATATACTTTCTTCCTAGGAGCTCAGGAGAGCCCCTAGTGTGCATCCAGCTCGGCCGGGCACAGAAATCTAACTGAGGCTTGGAGGAGGGTCATAGGGGGAGGAGCCAGTGCACACCAGATAGTCCTAAATCTTTCTTTAGAGTGCCCAGTCTCCTGTGGAGCCCGTCTATTCCCCATGGTCCTTACGGAGTCCCCAGCATCCACTAGGACGTCAGAGAAAATAATAAAAAAAGAAAAAAAACACACCAGCATTTAAAATGTAAACATCATATCGGTCTACACAACCATTGGAAGCAATTTGATATAAAATGGATGCAGGGGGTGACATAACAAGCCATATTTAGGGATATTCATGAAAACAGAGCATAACATCACATTTGCTCTAAAAACAAAACCCCTATAAGGTCACCTGTGCTCAAGTAGGACTATCCTTAAAACATGTATTTTTGAGTGGCAGCATTTAAACCTAGCTTTTACACACCTGGTAACACATGACAAGCCTGACCCTAATCCATATAACGCTGACCCTTTCCTTATAACTCTGACCCTATCCCTGTAACTCTGACCCTATCCTTATAACTCTGACCTACACTATGACACTGACCATATCCTTATAACACTCACCTCATACTATAACTCTGACCCTATCCCTATAATACTGACCGAGCCTCCCGCGTAAAGCGGGAGGTTAGGCAACCCTGCATTATACACATCCCCCTCCCCCATATTACACCCAGCACATTACATTATACACAGCCCCCCTCCCCCATATGACACCCAGCACATTACATTATACACAGCCCCCCTCCCCCATATGACACCCAGCACATTACATTATACACAGCCCCCCTCCCCCATATTACACCCAGCACATTACATTATACACAGCCCCCTCCCCCATATGACACCCAGCACATTACATTATACATACCCCCTCCCAATATTACACACAGCACATTACATTATACATACCCCCTCCCCATATTACATCCTGCACTAGATTACACACTGCAAACACAGCCCCCCTCCCCCATATTACACCCAGTGCCACATTACAGGACACACAGCACCCACCTGGCTATGTTGCTGCTTCCTGTAAGGACTGGGAACCGGCCCCAGGACAGTGTGGGTCTGTGTCTGTGGGAAGGCAGCACAGTGCAGGCACACCCTACCGAGGAGCAGGAGGATAAAAGTTGCTGATACACGCTGCCATCTCAGTGTGGTGGGAGGGGCCAGCAACCAGGAAGCAAAGCTCTGCCTCTCTGTGTACACAGCAGTGAAACCACTGCACACAACCCTGCAGTGACCAGCTCTGAAGTCTGCTGTGCAGACCCCGCCCCCCGATCTCCGGACTTGCGCATGCGCACTCCAGATTTTCAATGACGGACCCTCAAAATCCGGGAGGGCTATCGAGGTATGCGGGACAGCGGGAGGCTCATGTCAAAATCGGGAGTCTCCCGCTAAATGCGGGAGGGTAGGCAAGCCTGATACGGAGAGGTGAGCCGCAAAGATCCCCAACACAAGTGTAGTAGCCAAGTGCCACACAGGACGGAGATGGGCGCCTGGCATGAGGTGCCGCCGCGGACGACACGGGTGAGACTAGCCGTGTCTACGGCTTCCATTACAGCTTCACCAACTTCAACTGTGAAGTACGCTATTATGCATATATTATAATAGGAGTTCAACTGCATATGCCAATTAGGCAATAGACGGGGACGCCCGTCAGAACTCTCACTATAGCCGGTTTGAGTTATTTCGGACAGGAGATCTAAATACCGACAGTGTGTGTTGAATTAAACAAAATTATAGCGTGTTTAACCATAAGGGACACTGATATTAATACAAATCACGCTAAACTGTCCCAGCGGGAGGATTCAAATAATCTTGGTCTAATAATAAGGAATACTGTGATCTAATTTCCTTCAGATATGTCTGGGACTGTGAACTATCAGTGAATACAATCAACTACTAATTTTAGGAGGTTGTTCTAATGAGTGCTAAGTGCTATATCTAATATTTACTGTGGAGTAATGTGTATGATATTTGGAAAGATACATTTGTTTCAATAGAGTGTGTCTATTTATTGAAAGTGTATCCACTGTGCACAGTTGTGATTCTATTAAGTAAATATGGTTTTCGGAATGCTATGATGTTCATTTGAGAGAGATAACCTGTATCATTTAGGGAATTATAGGTATTGATAATCTTTAGATGGTTTTATGTAAATTGATGATCTTATTAAATTTTTAAATAAAAATGTCTTTATTGTGGACAGCGCTTTCTATTTGTTTCTTGTTTACTAACCTTTTGGGATTCAACAACCCATTTATTGAAAGCAGCAGTCCATAATTAATGAGAGGTAAAACTTCATTAAGGTTTGGGAGCTGAACAAACTGACACGCATATCAGCATAGCGCTTTCTTATTTATTTAGGTATGTCTGTTTAAATTAAATAACTTCACAGAAAGTAATGTTTAGAGGGTACTATGGAGGATGTTTTGCTCAAATGATCAATTTATTTTTTTACAGTTGATGTTTACTGTGCCATGGTTCTGAAATTGTTTAGATCAGGCTCAGGGCCCTGGCTATGAGCTGAGATGTACAGAAACCGCGAGGCTTGATGTTACTTATACTCATAGGTATTCTAGGAGCTTAAGCATACTAGTGACACATAAAAACCACGTGCTGGTGATATGCAAGGATACTGAAATGGAACCAGGTAACTCTATGGTCACCAGGCGGCCTCTCTCCTGATGAGCAATTAAAACCAACCAGGCCAAAGACACACTCCAGAAGCAACGACCCCCGGAACTCAGAGCATCATAGTTCTGGCAAAATGGAACCAAGTCCAAGTCACGAATCGGAGTCTTATGTAACTAGGGAAGTGCTTGAAAAAGCTAAACTGGTACTGCTCTGACGCAAGATCTGGTCCTGGATTCCAATGAGGAACTCGGAATAGAGGAGCAGAGCGGGTAAAAACAGTACTGAGCACCGGAGTGCAGAGACCGCATACCCAACCTTGAATTATCATCCCAGATATTTTGCCAGCCCAAGACAACACACATAGTACCGGGAAACCAATAAATATTAGTAAAAGATATTCCATTTAACCTGAGTGAACCACAGAGCAATGTGAGCACAGTCCAAGGAAGTAGTCAGCCTGGACATAGAATGGGGTCCACAAAGATGTTATGTGGTGAGTATAGCAGCAGGTGGAATGAACTGCAGGTACACAAATTGTGCTGACGGTGGGGTGACTGGAAGCAAGTCTGTGTGCAGCATAGAAGCTGCAATGCTGGTGGATGATAACTCAGTGGTAATGTGAGGTTCACTGAATGCCAACAGTGTGAAGGCTGCAGCTCTGATGTATGGAATAACAGCAGCAGGTGGCGTGCAGGAAAGTACACAGGAGCAGAGTACTCACTGAAAAATGATCACAAGATACACTGGAGCCTAGAACAACCCATGGGAGGAACACAGTTGCTCAGGCAATAAGCTGATCCCTGAGGCTGGTAGATAAAGGGAGTGGTGTCAGGTCATTGATCCAACTGACCAGGTGAACGGCCAGGTGAACAGGTGATCACGGAGTAAGTCTGAAAGGAGGTCTGGGTGCAGTAATGAATTAATGTTTAACCCTGTATGGGCAGCTAAGGCCACGATTTCTGAAACACTTCAGTGGACGTTGTGCAATACAAAGAGCCATACTACGTGTTAGACTTATCCTGACATATAGGCCTAATCTAAATATTTTGCTCATATACTGTAATACCCATATATGCCTATTTTGACAACTGATAGAATTTGTGTACTCCAACTTTGACACCAAGTCTTATATAGGTTATTAAAGCCATATCGAATATGCTTTCACCCAAAGATATACAACACATTAATTTCCTATTAAGGAAATTTATCTGACAGGGGAAAAAACCACGGATGGATTACCAGCAAAATTAAATCTTTGCCTGGCCTTTCTAGATCTGTGTTGGCATAATTCTCCTGGTTGTGTAACCAGTAGAGATGAGCAGGTTTGGTTCCTCGGAAACCGAACCCCCCCGAACTTCACCCATTTTACACGTGTCCAAGGCATACTCGGATTCTCCCGTATGGCTTGGTTAACCCAAGCGCGCCCGAACGTCATCATCCCGCTGTCGGATTCTCGCGAGATTCGGATTCTATATAAGGAGCCGTGCGTCGCCGCCATTTTTCACTCGTGCATTGGAAATGATAGTGAGAGGACGTGGCTGGCGTCCTCTCACTTTGTTTCAGGGGGCTGCATATCTTTATTCTGGGGACCAGCAGTATTATAGGAGGAGTACAGTGCAGAGTTTTGCTGACCAGTGACCACCAGTATACGTTGTCTGCCTGAAAAATGCTCCATATCTGTGCTCAGTGTGCTGCATATATCTGTGCTCACACTGCTTTATTGTGGGGACTGGGGACCAGCAGTATTATATAGGAGGAGTACAGTGCAGAGTTTTGCTGACCAGTGACCACCAGTATACGTTGTCTGCCTGAAAAACACTCCATATCTGTGCTCAGTGTGTTGCATATATCTGTGCTCACACTGCTTTATTGTGGGGACTGGGGACCAGCAGTATTATATAGGAGGAGTACAGTGCAGAGTTTTGCTGACCAGTGACCATCAGTATTATACGTTCTCTGCCTGCAAAACGCTCCATATCTGTGCTCAGTGTGCTGCATATATCTGTGCTCACACTGCTTTATTGTGGGGACAGGGGACCAGCAGTATTATATAGGAGGAGTACAGTGCAGAGTTTTGCTGACCAGTGACCACCAGTATTATACGTTCTCTGCCTGAAAAATGCTCCATATCTGTGCTGCATTGTAGTATATAGTAGGAGTACAGTGCATAATTTTGCTGACCACTACGGTACAGAAGGCCACTGCTCTACCTACCTCTGTGTCGTCAAGTATACCTTCCTTCCATACCTGTGGTGCATTTCAGTTTTGCACAGTTTGCTGACCACCAGTATATAATATATAGCAGTACGGTACAGTAGGCCACTGCTCTACCTACCTCTGTGTCGTCAAGTATACTATCCATCCATACCTGTGGTGCATTTCAGTTTTGCACAGTTTGCTGACCACCAGTATATAATATATAGCAGTACGGTACAGTAGGCCACTGCTCTACCTACCTCTGTGTCGTCAAGTATACTATCCATCCATACCTGTTGTGCATTTCAGTTTTGCACAGTTTGCTGACCATCAGTATATAATATATAGCAGTATGGTACAGTAGGCCACTGCTCTACCTACCTCTGTGTCGTCAAGTATACTATCCATCCATACCTGTGGTGCATTTAAGTTTTGCACAGTTTGCTGACCACCAGTATATAATATATAGCAGTACGGTACAGTAGGCCACTGCTCTACCTACCTCTGTGTCGTCAAGTATACTATCCATCCATACCTGTGGTGCATTTCAGTTTTGCACAGTTTGCTGACCACCAGTATATAATATATAGCAGTACGGTACAGTAGGCCACTGCTCTACCTACCTCTGTGTCGTCAAGTATACTATCCATCCATACCTGTGGTGCATTTCAGTTGTGCGCAGTATATATATAGTAGGCCATTGCTATTGATACTGGCATATATTCCACACATTAAAAAATGGAGAACAAAAATGTGGAGGGTTAAATAGGGAAAGATCAAGATCCACTTCCACCTCGTGCTGAAGCTGCTGCCACTAGTCATGGCCGAGACGATGAAATGCCATCAACGTCGTCTGCCAAGGCTGATGCCCAATGTCATAGTAGAGAGCATGTAAAATCCAAAACACAAAAGTTCAGTAAAATGACCCAAAAATCTAAATTAAAAGCGTCGGAGGAGAAGCGTAAACTTGCCAATATGCCATTTACGACACAGAGTGGCAAGGAACGGCTGAGGCCCTGGCCTATGTTCATGGCTAGTGGTTCAGCTTCACATGAGGATGGAAGCACTCATCCTCTCGCTAGAAAAATGAAAAGACTTAAGCTGGCAAAAGCACAGCAAAGAACTGTCCGTTCTTCTAAATCACAAATCTCCAAGGAGAGGCCAATTGTGTCGGCTGCGATGCCTGACCTTCCCAACACTGGACGAGAAGAGGTGGCGCCTTCCACCATTTGCATGCCCCCTGCAAGTGCTGGAAGGAGCACCCGCAGTCCAGTTCCTGATAGTCAAATTGAAGATGTCACTGTTGAAGTACACCAGGATGAGGATATGGGTGTTGCTGGCGCTGAGGAGGAAATTGACAAGGAGGATTCTGATGGTGAGGTGGTTTGTTTAAGTCAGGCACCCGGGGAGACACCTGTTGTTGGTGGGACGAATATGGCCATTGACATGCCTGGTCAAATTACAAAAAAAATCACCTCATCGGTGTAGAATTATTTTAACACAAATGCGGACAACAGGTGTCAAGCCGTGTGTTGCCTTTGTCAAGCTGTAATAAGTAGGGTTAAGGACGTTTACCACCTCGGAACATCCTCCCTTATACGTCACCTGCAGCGCATTCATCATAAGTCAGTGACAAGTTCAAAAACTTTGGATGACAGCGGAAGCAGTCCACTGACCACTAAATCCCTTCCTCTTGTAACCAAGCTCCTGCAAACCACACCACCAACTCCCTCAGTGTCAATTTCATCCTTACACTGGAAAGCCAATAGTCCTGCAGGCCATGTCACTGGCAAGTCTGACGAGTCCTCCTGCCTGGGATTCCTCCGATGCATCCTTGAGTGTAGCGCCTACTGCTGCTGTTGTTGCTGCTGGGAGTCGATCGTCATCCCAGAGGGGAAGTCAGAAGACCACTTGTACTACTTCCAGTAAGCAATTGACTGTCCAACAGTCCTTTGCGAGGAAGATGAAATTTTACAGCAGTCATCCTGCTGCAAAGCGGATAACTCAGGCCTTGGCAGCCTGGGCGGTGAGAAATGTGTTTCCGTTATCCACCGTTAATTCACAGGCAACTACAGACTTGATTGAGATACTGTGTCCCCGGTACCAAATACCATGTAGGTTCCATTTCTCTAGGCAGGCGATACCGAAAATGTACACAGACCTCAGAAAAAGAGTCACCAGTGTCCTAAAAAATGCAGTTGTACCCAATGTCCACTTAACCACGGAGACTGGAGCACCAGCAAACACTCCTGAACCTGCCCTGCCATCATCTGAAGCAAGAGGTGGTAACGAGGTGGAATTCAACCCTCTATATGCTTCAGAGGATGGAGGAGCAGCAAAAGGCCATTGAAGCCTATACATCTGCCTACGATATAGGCAAAGGAGGGGGAATGCACCTGACTCAAGCGCAGTGGAGAATGATTTCAACGTTGTGCAAGGTTCTGCAACCCTTTGAACTTGCCACACGTGAAGTCAGTTCAGACACTGCCAGCCTGAGTCAGGTCATTCCCCTCATCAGGCTTTTGCAGAAGAAGCTGGAGACATTGAAGGAGGAGCTAAAACAGAGCGATTCCGCTAGGCATGTGGGACTTGTGGATGGAGCCCTTAATTCGCTTAACCAGGATTCACAGGTGGTCAATCTGTTGAAATCAGAGCACTACATTTTGGCCACCGTGCTCGATCCTAGATTTAAAACCTACGTTGTATCTCTCTTTCCGGCAGACACAAGTCTGCAGAGGTTCAAAGACCTGCTGGTGAGAAAATTGTCAAGTCAAGCGGAACGTGACCCGTCAACAGCTGCTCCTTCACATTCTCCCGCAACTGGGGGTGCGAAGAAAAGGCTAAGAATTCCGAGCCCACCCGCTGGCGGTGATGCAGGGCAGTCTGGAGCGAGTGCTGACATCTGGTCCGGACTGAAGGACCTGCCAACGATTACTGACATGTCGTCTACTGAAACTGCATATGATTCTCTCACCATTGAAAGAATGGTGGAGGATTATATGAGTGACCGCATCCAAATAGGCACGTCAGACAGTCCGTACGTATACTGGCAGGAAAAAGAGGCAATTTGGAGGCCCTTGCAGAAACTGGCTTTATTTTACCTAAGTTGCCCACCCTCCATTGTGTACTTCGAAAGAGTGTTTAGTGCAGCCGCTCACCTTGTCAGCAATCGGCGTACGATGTTACTTCCAGAAAATGTGGAGAAGATGATGTTCATCAAAATGAATTATAATCAATTCCTCCGTGGAGACATTCACCAGCAGCAATTGCCTACAGAAAGTACACAGGGACCTGAGATGGTGGATTCCAGTGGGGACGAATTAATAATCTGTGAGGAGGGGGATTTACACAGTGAAAGGGGTGAGGAATCGGACGATGAGGAGGAGGTGGACATCTTGCCTCTGTAGAGCCAGTTTGTGCAAGGAGAGATTGATTGCTTCTTTTTTGGTGGGGGCCCAAACCAACCAGTCATTTCAGTCACAGTTGTGTGGCAGACCCTGTCGCTGAAATGATGGGTTTGTTAAAGTGTGCATGTCCTGTTTTTACAACATGTGGGTGGGAGGGCCCAAGGACAATTCCATCTTGCACCTCTTTTTTTCTTTCATTTTTCTTTGCATCATGTGCTGTTTGGGGACTATTTTTTTGAAGTGCAATCCTGCCTGACACTGCAGTGCCACTCCTAGATGGGCCAGGTGTTTGTGTCGGCCACTTGTGTCACTTAGCTTAGTCATCCAGCGACCACAGTGCACCTCTTTTTTTCTTTGCATCATGTGCTGTTTGGGGACTATTTTTTAAATCGACCATCCTGTTTGACACTGCAGTGCCACTCCTAAATGGGCCAGGTGTTTGTGTCGGCCACTTGGGTCGCTTAGCTTAGTCATCCAACGACCTCGGTGCAAATTTTAGGACTAAAAATAATATTGTGAGGTGTGAGGTGTTCAGAATAGACTGGAAATGAGTGGAAATTATGGTTATTGAGGTTAATAATACTATGGGATCAAAATGACCCCCAAATTCTATGATTTAAGCTGTTTTTGAGGGTTTTTTGTAAAAAAACTCCCGAATCCAAAACACACCCGAATCCGCCAAAAAAATTTCAGGGAGGTTTTGCCAAAACGCGTCCGAATCCAAAACGCGGCAGCGGAACCGAATCCAAAACCAAAACACAAAACCCGAAAAATGTCCGGTGCACATCACTAGTAACCAGTCTTGAAGATATCTCAACTGAGCTGCCTGGGAGTGCCACATAACATTAGGAAAGTTCAGCCCTCCATTAGAAGTTGTTTGCAGCAATTACCCGCATACTACTGCAGCAAACAACTTCTAATGGAGGGCTGAACTTTCCTAATGTTATGTGGCACTCCCAGGCAGCTCAGTTGAGATATCTTCAAGACTGATTACACAAGCAGGAGAATTATGCCAACACAGATCTAGAAAGGCCAGGCAAAGATTTAATTTTGCGGGTCATACTACAACAAAAAACTGTTGACATGTTGGCTTTATGTAAGTACTTCCACTTTATTGTTCAAACATAAAAAGATGTACATGCCTTTTCTTTATAAAAATGAAAATGTGATACACATTGCTTCTATAAAAATAAATAAATAAAAAATCAGTCAAATGGTGCCCACACACGGTGTGATTCTCGCATGTTATTTGATCTTTTTAGTTCAAATAGCATTGCGTCTAGTTCAAATCGCACTGTGTGCATGGGGGGTGATTCCGAGTTGTTCGCTCGTTGCCGATTTTCGCTATACTGCGATTATCTGCGAACTGCGCATGCGCAATGTTCGCAGAGCGCATGCGCTTAGTTATTTTACACAAAAGTTAGGTATTTTACTCACGGCATAACAAAGCTTTTTCATCACTGTGCTGATCGTAGTGTGATTGACAGGATGTGGGTGTTTCTGGGCGGAAACTGTCCGTTTTATGGGAGTGTGCGGAAAAACGCAGGCGTTCGAGTTGCAAAACGCAGGAGTGGCTGGAGAAACGGGGCAGTGGTTGGGCAAACGCTGGGTGTGTTTGTGACGTCAAACCAGGAACGAAAAGGACTGAGCTGGTCGCAATGGCTGAGTAAGTCTGGAGCTACTCAGAAACTGCTAAGAATTTTCTATTCGCAATTCTGCTAATCTTTCGTTCGCAATTCTGCTAAGCTAAGATTCACTCCCAGAGGGCGGCGGCTTAGCGTGTGCAATGCTGCTAAAATAATCTAGCGAGCGAACAACTCGGAATCACCCCCATTGTCCCTTGTGATGCGATTCATGCTCCCGTCTAGTCCATATCTCAAGGCAAAATAGTATGTGCATGCAGGTATTTTTGTACTACATTGCATATAGTACATTGTAGTGTATTCAAAATCAGATGCAGTTCAAAACGCAAACCCCACTTAGTCCAAATCGCATAGCACACATAGTATAGGCTCAAATCACACCTAGCACAAATAGCACCGTGTGTGGGCACCATAAGTCAGTTCACAAAAGTGATACAAACTCAGAAGTAAATGAAAATGTTTGTGAGGACATTTTTAAGTCTGGACTAATATATTCATAAATAGGCATAACAAAAAAGTATTGTGTTTAACTTAGAGGATTTTCTGTTTCTGGAGAAAAATAAGCAACATGATGAAAACTAATTTAAATTGAAACCTTACCAGTCTTTTTTTATTTTATTTTTTATTTTACCTTACTTTTTTTTGAAAAAAAAAAAAAAAAAAACCCTAAAAACTTTTTATGGTTAAAATACTGTCCCATGATAATAGTGCAATTTTTCATGTTGCAGATGCATGATGTCCACTCAAGTGGGCACATGTAGAGTATAATGTATTTTTTTTTTAATTGTTTAAATTGTATTTTCATTGAAGCAATAAGTATAATAGTATCATTTTACAATTAAAAAAATGTGTTTCACATTTAGTTTGAACAATAGGCAGAAATAACTGTACAATGCCATTGTGTCAAGAGTCTTTTTTTTTTACAGCATGATCCATAGAAGATAAACAGTTCATAGACAGAGTGTGGTGTCTGAACCACGGAATTTCACAAAGAGCATTAGACATAACATATGACATTGTACGTTTAAAATATAACTAAAGTTATTCATAATAACAATAAAAGATACAAAGGAAAGATAATCTTCTGTGCTTGCACACCCCCCCTTCCCCCCCAGAGTGAAAAATATACACCTAACACTAAGTCGAAAAGGTAGAATTATAAGACAATAGGGGGATCACTCTACTATTTGGGACATGTGCCACACAGTATTGTATAATGGGAGTAATTCAGATCTGATCGCAGAAGCAAATTTGTTAGCTAATGGACAAAACCAATGCATTGCAGGGGGTGCAGATATAACATTTGCAGAGACAGTTAGATTTAGGTGGGTCATATTGTTTCTGTGCAGGGTAAATACTGGCTGCTTTATTTTTACACTGCAATTTAGATTTCAGTTTGATCACACCCCACCCAAATCTAACTCTCTCTGCACACGTTATACCTGCCTCACCTGTAGTGCACATGGTTTTGCCCATTAGCTAACAAATATGCTGCTGCGATCAGATCTGAATTAGGCCCTATGAGCCATGAATTTGTGATCTAATAGCACTAGCTAAAGTTGTAATGTAATTCTCCCTAGGGCCGTAACTAGGTGTGTGTGCTGCAGGGTAGGTGGCGCTGTTGGCGGCACTTGTCAATTAACTGGTTTAATTACTAATTTGGGCAGTACGGATGGTGTAATGGTTAGCATTACTGCCTCACAGCACTGAGGTCATGGGTTTGATTCCCACCATGACCCTAACTGTGTGGAGTTTGTATATTCTCCCCATACTTGCGTGGGTTCCCTCCCACAATCCAAAAAAATACTGGTAGGTTAATTTGATCACAACAAAAAACTAACCCTAAAAGTGAATGTGGTAGGCAATATAGTTTGTAAGCTCAACTGGGGCAGGGACAGATGTGAATGGCCAAATATTCTCTGTAAAATGCTGCGGAATATGTGTGCGCTATATAAATAACTGGTAATAAATAACAATAAATAAATAAATTACTTTCACTTGCAGCTTTCCCCCTTTTTTGAAGCCTAGCATCTCTTGACTGCCCCTGTCTCCTACCCTGACCCCTTCTGTCGCTAATACCTATACAACAGTCATGAACTCAACTTGAGATTTTTTTGTTATTCAGTCACACTGTCCTTTATTACATTTCAAGATGCTGACAACACCAGGATTTGAACCCATTGCCTGTGGCATTGCAGTCAGACACTCCATTAATTAAGCTATCTGCCCTTGCATAGAAAGGTAGACAATTATAAGTTAGAGAATTTTAACTATTTGAAGCTTACCTTGTACTTTGCCAAAAAAATGATCAGCATTGCGGCTGAGCAGATCTATGTAGTGTGTGGCTGCACACTACATAGATCTGCTCAATTGCAGTATTAATATTTTTTTTTAACAAAGTAACTGAATAACAACAAACTCTCAAGTTAAGTTCATGTATGTGGGATAAAGAGGATTTGTGTCCAAATCCAGTTTCTTGCAGTGTTTTAAAATGTGTATTTCTCTCTCTCTCTCTCTCTCTCTCTCTCTCTCTCTCTCTCTCTCTCTCTCTCTCTATATATATATATATATATATATATATATATGCAGGTTGAGTCTCCCTTATCCAAAATGCTTGGGACCAGAGGTATTTTGGATATGGGATTTTTCCGTATTTTGGAATAATGCCTACCATAATGAGCTATCATGGTGATGGGACCTAAATCTAAGCACAGAATGCATTTATGTTTCATATACACCTTATACACACAGCCTGAAGGTAATTTTAGCCAATATTTTTTATAACTTTGTGCATTAAACAAAGTGTGTGTACATTCACACAATTCATTTATGTTTCATACACACCTTATACACACAGCCTGAAGGACATTTAATACAATATTTTTAATAACTGTGTATTAAACAAAGTTTGTGTACATTGAGCCATCAAAAACAAAGGTTTCACTATCTCACTCTCACTCAAAAAAGTCCGTATTTCGGAATATTCCGTATTTCGGAATATTTGGATATGGGATACTCAACCTGTGTGTATATATATATATATAATGTGGGAAGGGGCATCATAGCATGGGTTTTCTCTGGGATCAATCTTGTCATGCCCCTTCCCTACAAGGTATGCGCCTCATGTCCCTATTGGAAGAATGGGGGGTGGGGTGCCAATTCTCTCTTTCTGGCCCATGGCACCAAAAAGTCTAGTTACGACTCTGATTCTCCTATATTGTTCTACTTTCTTATCTCTTTCCAGCACCACTCCCATACATTCCATTCAGAAAAGGCAAAACATATAAGGACAGGGATGCTGGTTTAGGATGTAACCACACTAGTAAGATTTTACAGGCTACTGCACTTATTGGCAGCAGTAATTGTTTGCTTCAATTATTTATTTTAATCATTTTTAAAAATGTGTTTTTAATAAGCTCTAAAAACTACTAAAAATTTTTAATTCAAAATATTGCATTTAGATATCATAATTCATGCATGAAAGAGTTACATTTTCATCCAGGTACATTTTCATCCAGGTATTCTAACAGGAATATTAATGCTAATTCAGAAACAAAAATTATCTACACAAAATGTTTGCATGATCATTGTAACAGCTCTTTGGGTAGTCATAAAGGTGGGGTGGTCTTCAGTATGCCGGCGGTCGGGCTCCCGGCGACCAGCATACCGGCGCCGGGAGCCCGACAGCCGGCATACCGACACTTATTCTCCCTCGTGGGGGTCCACGACCCCCCTGGAGGGAGAATAAAATAGTGTGGCACGCGTAGCGTGGCGAGCCCGCAAGGGGCTCATTTGCGCTCGCCACACTGTCGGTAAGCCGGCGGCCGGCCTCCCGGCGCCGGTATGCTGGTCGCCGGGAGACCGGCCGCTGGCAGATCGTAGTGAACCCATAAAGGTGGACATGGGTACAATTACAAGAGACCAGGAATAAAGAATTATTGAGAAAACAAAATGAGAATGTTGAGGCAGAGTTTCTTCGGGTTCTGGTAAGGATCCCGGCAGTCAGAATCCTGACACTGGAATTCTGAATAGGGTTAGCTGCCCTGTGCTGGAATCCCGACTGCCAGAATCCCGAATGAGCATACACAGGGCTGCTAGAGAGGTAAGCCGCAGGGGTGTGTGTGTTTGTGTGTGTGTGGGTTTAGGTTTAGGCTGCAGGGAGAGGGTTAGGGTTAGGCTGTGAGCAAGGAAGGTTAGGGTTAGGCTACAGTGAGGGGGGTTTAGGCACCTACAGGGAGGGTTAGGGTTAGGCTGCGGGGGAAGGAGGTTAAGGCACCACCCGGGAGGGTTAGGGAGCGGGGGAAGATGCCAACCGCCGGCATTACAAGGCCAACCCGTTTCTTCATTTTTCAGCCAGGGGAATTAGTGATTGTGAGATGGGTTTAATTGACTGAACCCTTTGAAACAATTTCTTTGAAGTTTAGCATAGCAATGGTTCAAGTAATCTTTTTTGAGCAGCTGAATGCATAATACTGTTCCCCAAATTACCGCAGGCTGAAGCTTACTGTTGCACACAACAAAGCTTCCTATTCTATTTTTCTCTCATTCATTGAACAATCCAAGTGCATGGTTATATAATTGTACTGCATCAAGATACTGAAAGATGTGAACTCTTGCCATTTTCTCAGAAAGACACAGGCAGTACAGTTTTTTTTTCTTATAGAAGAATTCCATGTGTTATCGGCAATGTCATATTGGAGCTCAGCAGTACATTTAGCTACAGAGCATTTTTCCTGGCACAGTTCATGAAGTCTGAGTTCAGCAGTGGAACATTAATGACATCAAACACTTAGCAGAAATGGAGGTATCCAGATTTTGAGAAACTGCATAAGTAGAGGTCCAGACAGGAACTATCTCATTGAAAAGATTGATTATGAAGATCTTAATTAATGAAATTGTAGTAAGAAATGCAACACTAAATATTTACTTTTAAGGAAAAATTGAGAGTTTTTATATGCGGTGTACCTAGCTTTACATCCACAACTATTGGAAGATCTGTTGCAAGTTGGTCATCAGAGCCAACCATAAGATGAAACAGATAAATCTATGAGTTTGTATGTATGAGCACATTATACAATTCTCAGGCGGATCATAACATTTTCAGTTGATTTGACAGTTGTATAGTGTGTACCCGGCCTAAAATTGCGCAGCAATGGAATCATTATTTTTTAGGGCTTTCTGCAAATTACTAACAGTATTTTTTTTAACTGCAACTGAATTTATATTATACATTTAAGAATGTGTATTACTAAATTAGATACAGTACCAAAAGTTTTTGTTTGCATCAGATTGCAATGCTAAAGAGGGTATTTACTGTATCTTTCTTATATAACTGACCATGTTAAGTAACACAGTTTCTTGTTTGAGCTTAAGAACTGCTCTGTGTAGAGTTCTTTGTCCAGTCACGTCAAAGTAACTGGGTCATATCAAATGATAATTACTGTAGTTGCAGCTTTTTGTCCTTTATTTGATACATTAGGACAATATGTTAAATATGTAGAATGTGGATTCAGCTATCTGTGATGTAGTGGCGAGGGAATTATTTTTTTTCACTTTACTTTTTTTTTACTACAGCTGCAATGTCATGTGAGCATAATCCTGGATAATGTATTTTAAATGAAGATTGATATATGAAAATTTCAATCCACTTGAACATCTTTTCATAGATTCTCAAAGGAAGCAAATGTTTTTGTCATTCTATAGCTTGCTGGCATCAGTCATCCATTGGCATTCACTCAACTGCAATAAAAATATGTAGCATTTAATGCAATTGGCCAGCAGAGTGTGACACCGCACATTCTATAGATCATCCCTGGATGGTTTCATGGAATAAATTAGGTCTAGTAGCCTTTAGACGTAATTGGAGCACTGATCTCATTTACATGTATAGGCTGTATATTATTTAGACATACATAGAATATTTTATAAGTATCTTCCCATTTACTATTCAAGGCTAAAATCAAATTAATATCATCCTCCAAATTGCTTCATAATTAAATAATCCAAATGTATTTAAATATGTAATCTCCTTCATGTAAAAGAATTTGTTTCTATGATCTTCATTTTTAATAATCATTTAGACTTAATATGTTCTGGTGGATGTCTAATTTTTAAATATGGATAGAAGATTAGCATCAAATGGTTGATAAAAGGTGAAAGAAAATGTACGCTCACATAGCCATTAAAAAACATGGATATATCTTAATACATTATTTCTGCACACATACAGTATTTGTTTTGGAGCTGGGAGTGTTCCAGTGATTACTTTTTAGTTTTTACTACGTCACATATCAATGATGACAAAGTAACAGTGCCAGCCAAAGGGACTCACCACAGCCCCATGCTTTGTACAAAAATCAGCTAGTTTGAGGTGAGATTGGGGTGCAAGAGGAGATATTGTTGGCAGTGTTTCAATGCCGTAGCAATAGCAATTCTCCCCCTTCGCAGCTAATTGAATTGACCCCCTAGAGATTTTAACCTTCTGTTTTTTGAGGAATGAGCCCATCTAAATAAACTTTGCCCATATTAAGCATTTATGTGCCCCCAAGTAAGCACTTTAAACAAAGCATATTCATCTACAGTCGCTTCTGTTTGAATCGTGCAGTAATGATCCTATAATAGAAGCTCATTCAAGCATTGCTTCCAAATGAGGCTGATGATGGAGAGGGTGAGATATAATCAAGCAAGTTTATGCTAGAGATGTGCACCGGAAATTTTTCGGGTTTTGTGTTTTGGTTTTGGATTCGGTTCCGCGGCCGTGTTTTGGATTCGGACGCGTTTTGGCAAAACCTCCCAGAAATTTTTTTGTCGGATTCGGGTGTGTTTTGGATTCGGGTGTTTGTTTTCAAAAACCCCTCAAAAACAGCTTAAATCATAGAATTTGGGGGTAATTTTGATCCTATAGTATTATTAACCTCAATAACCATAATTTCCACTCATTTCCAGTCTATTCTGAACACCTCACACCTCACAATATTATTTTTAGTCCTAAAATTTGCACCGAGGTCACTGGATGACTAAGCTAATCGACCTAAGTGGCCGGCACAAACACCTGGCCCATCTAGGAGTGGCACTGCAGAGTCAGACAGGATGGCACTTAAAAAAATTGGCCCCAAACAGCACATGATGCAAAGAAAAGAGAAAAAGAGGTGCACTGTGGTTGCTGCCATTGCTGGATGGCTAAGCTAAGCGACACAAACACCTCAATATCACAGCAATTATTCATTCTAATCAATGGTATTATTGGTCCAAATCACTGGAAGAAAATGACAAAATTACAGGAATTATTCATTCTAATCAATGGTATTATTGGTCCAAATCACTGGAAGAAAATGACAAAATCACTGGAATTATTCGTTCTAATCAATGGTATTATTGGTCCAAATCACTGGAAGAAAATGACAAAATCACTGGAATTATTCGTTCTAATCAATGGTATTATTGGTCCAAATCACTGGAAGAAAATGACAAAATCACTGGAATTATTCGTTCTAATCAATGGTATTATTGGTCCAAATCACTGGAAGAAAATGACAAAATCACTGGAATTATTCGTTCTAATCAATGGTATTATTGGTCTAAATCACTGGAAGAAAATGACAAAATCACTGGAATAATTTGGCAAGATCACTGTAATTAATAATTATAAATCACTGATATTAATTGGTAAAATCTCACTATCGCCTGCCTAGTGAAGTGGAATCTCGATGGGATTTTGTACCGGGGACACAATAACTTCATCAATTGTCTAAATCCCACTGCACTATTGGTGGAAAACGGGCGCACGTCTAACAGCGCACTGATTATACTGAGAACTGATTATACTGATCACTGATGATACTACGGAGAACTGACACTGAGCAGCGAGAACAGCACTGGACTATTGTACTGTAGTATACTGGTCACCACAATGCAGCACTGACAATTTGCCAGGTCACAATAACAAAGGCTGCAAACAATACTGTATTTATAATTAAAGAATATATGCTTTCACTATTATTGTCTAGTGTGTACCCAGCTTGAAAGGGGGTGTTTCATTGAAATTCCCTGGGCGACTATTAATCATACCTCTTTTACACCAAGCATTTGACCAGGGAAATTACTAGGTCAACACAGGTCTTGTGTAAGTATGAAAGAGTCAACCCAGGTTATGTGTGCCCAGTCCATGACCCTAGTCATTCTCAGGAATATTCCCGGGGCTGATATGGATATGCTTTGGTGTGAAAGGGGGGGGCCAAGGTTATTCTACCCAGGTACTGTTTAAAAGCTGCTCATTTGCAGGTCGGAATTGCTGTGCCATGACCTCACTTTCAAGCCATCCACTTTTAATTACTTCACACTAGTTTTGCAGGGCAGACACGGGTGCAGTGTGAAAGACAATGACCCAATAACAACCCAACCCAACATGCAATGTGCAAGGGATTTGAGCAGATTTAACACGGGTTGAAACCGAGTTCAGTAACCCGGCTTGGGCTATCAACAATGTAGTGCATTTGTTGAATGCGCTAATGATTGCAAAGTCATAGTATCAATATAGTATGCTTCATACAGTATTTGCGTTACACTTTTCCAGAAGTGATAAAAAGCAAGCAAAAGGGCACTTCTGAAGATAGGAAAACTCTAGTGTGTAAGCATCATGAAGAACACCACCCTCATACTAGTACTAGAGGTGTTATGCCCCCTAAAATTCTATTCCATTTAAGTAGCTGTGCCCAGCACAATCTGTAAAATATTGTGTTACAGTATGTAGTACAGAAAGTTACTGTACCTATTGATGTCACCTAGATTTTTAAAATATTGGAGATAAAGTGGAGAATTGCTTATAGCAACTATTCATCTCTGTCATTTTATTAGCACAGCCTGTAAAATGGTAGACATTTGATCAGTTGTTGCATTATTGCTCCCTACTTTATCTCCAAAATTTTATAACTCTCCCCCTTAATCTGTCAAATGCAATAATACTGTACATTTTATCCTTCTCTAAACAAGTTCTCAAGGATGTCAGAAATAGTATCAGGGCCTCGAACTTCTGGAGCAGCTCTCAATTATTCCTCTGAAAGGAGAATTATCTTTAGTAAATCCAATTTTCAACACACTTCATTTGCACTTTTTTTAAAAGGAGTATGCTGTGCATAATTCAGGCTTTTGTCATTTCACAAGACACTTTGATATTGATTTCCATTAGATAGGACACATAAAAGAATATGCTTGCCTAATAGCCAGGTCCCTAATGTAACATCTATCACATTGGATAAAACAACCTAGATGTCTGGGTTTTACCTACTTGTTAGTCCTCCCATGTCCTAATTCCTCAAACAGCTAAATCTTTCCCCTTGGGCTTTTCATCACAAATCACAAGGTCAGATCTATTTCCAGCAAAGTCAACCATATTTACAATATCTTTCATGTGAGTTCATGGCTAACATTCTGCACTTGTGTTGATAAGCTGGTATTTTTTACTTCGAAAAACCGCAGAGGATTCTGGTTAAGTAGATTTGGACACGTTCTCCTAATGTATTTCATTGCATGCTAAAGTATTCCATATCTGATTAAGGGGGAGATGTACTAAGCAGTGAAAAGAGTGGAGAAGTGAGCCAGTGGAGAAGTTGCCCATGGCAACCAATCAACATTAAAGTAACATTTATAGCTTGCACACTATAAAATTGTACAGAGCAGCTGATGGGCAGTCCGGAGCTAGAAATGCAATTTACACTGAATTGTATCATTGTGGCCCTGCTCCCTACTGTACAATGGCCCTCATTCCGAGTTGATCGCTTGCTGCTGTTTTTCGCAGCACAGCGATCAGGTTACTTCTGCGCATGCATATGCACCGCAATGCACACGCGCATCGTACAGGTACAAACCGCATCTTTGCTGTGCAATGCTTCTAGCGACTAATCCATTCGCATAACTGATCGCAAGGAGATTGATAGGAAGTAGGCGTTTATGGGTGCCAACTGACCGTTTACTAGGAGTGGCAGGTAAAATGCAGGCGTGTCCAGGCGTTTGCAGGGCGGGTGTCTGACATCAATTCCGGGACCAGACAGGCTGAAGTCATCGCAAGGGCTGAGTAAGTTCAGACCTACTCAGAAACTGCAAAAAAAAAATTAGTCCCGCTCGGCTGCACATGCAATCGCACACTTGCAAAGCGAAAATACACTCCCCCGCGGGCGGTGGCTATACGTTTGCACGGCTGCAAAAAGTAGCTAGCGAGCGATCAACTCGGAATGAGGGCCAATGAGCAGTGTCGGGTAGCTGCACACAACACAGTACACCCTTACAATAGCTCACGCCAGCCAGACAGCCAGCAGCAGTTGAGGTAAACCTGACTAGAAACTGAGTCATTACTGAAATGACCTTAGAAATTGCAGTAACTCTCTCCTTGATAGCAAGAGGACTCTATCAGAGGATTCATACCAGTAACTAAACCACTAATTACAGAGCCAGTGATTCTGGATAAGGGACCACCTCAACATTTTTGTTGTAATTGCCCTGTACACTCATCATGTGGACAAATTCTAGGTAAAATGAAAAAAGGGCACTAGAGTATGAGAGTAGAGTGCTAAGGTTAACTCCTGGATTAGCACACTACAATGCTATTAAAGGAAACCTCCTTACTAATATAGTCCATCATGTCACTTTCTTTGACACTAATATTGTAGACTGGAACTCTAGCAGCGCTCTATGTCAAAGTGCATCCCAGCAGTCCTTCAGTGTCTTCTGCCCATTTATTGTTGCTTTGATAAACTCTTGCTCCTTCTGCTAGAGACTATTAAGCAGAAAAAGAGACAGCCTACATTTAAGAGAGAGAAAAAGCACACTGACCTCAGATAAAGAGGTAGGATTACAGACTCTCAAGGATGACTTCTTTAATCACTTATCGGGCTTATATAAAAAATAAAAAAAAAACGCTCAGAAATTGTCTGTTTTTTATGATTGAATTTGTTTAAGAGCATTTATTTAAAACATATGCAACATGATTTTATTTAAAACTTTTTTTTAACTTCTATGAACATTGGTACATACATCGATGACCAATATATTGGACCACTGATAACCGGACAATCGACAAAACACTACAGACAAAACACGCCACACGTGCAATGCATTTTTAAATAAATAGATTAATAAAAAAAGAAGAGGCAACATGCCTACCCCCAAATTCTCAACCAGCCACAGCTAGGCAGCCTGGGCTGGTTACCACTATAGCACGAGGTCAACAAGCGTGGCTTTTTCTCTGAACTGACCAAAGATGTTATGTTTGGGGCAGTGACATAGGTCGTTTTGACAACATGCTTAACATACTAAAATAAAAAATATGAAATCTGCTATCATAAAGCCAGTATTTCCACCACGAATCAGAAGAAGTGAGGGGTGTGCAGAAATATAGCCTATTTCACTGAACACATGTGAAATGAGAGATCCTAAGTACAGTGAAAGTACATTTTACAAGCCCTTTACTTGAAACTATAATTTTGCTGTAATTATAACACCCTTTCAGTAGTGAGCTCTTAGTACATAATATAAGGGTTATAGTTTCCCGATTCTATGGCTTACATGGATATACTTTCTATAGCCACTTAACACATGAACAGTTTGAAAGAAGGCTTGCTCTATTAGTGTACACTTCCATAGGGTGTGACATGTGACAGCGTACAATACGAACACAAGGCTTAAACCAGCAGCGCGTAAATGGAATATAGGGGGTCATTCCGAGTTGTTCGCTCGCTGCCATTTTTAGCAGAATTGCGATCAGGCTAAAAACCGGCAGTTCTGCGCATGCGTATGGGTCGCAGGGCGCACGCACTAAGTACTTTCACACAAAACTATGCAATTTTACACAGGGCCGAGCGATGCTTTTCAGTCGCTCTGCTGATCGGTGAGTGATTGACAGGAAGTGGGTGTTTCTGGGTGTTAACTGAGCGTTTTCCGGGAGTGTGCTAAAAAATGCAGGCGTTCCAGACGAAAACGCAGGAGTGGCTGGGGAAACGGGGGAGTGGCTGGCCAAACGCAGGGCGTGTTTGTGACATCAAACCAGGAACCACACAGTCTGCAGTGATCGCAATCTAGGAGTAGGTCTGGAGCTACTCAGAAACTGCAGGGAAATATTTATTTACCACAGGTGGACTCCAATTAAGCAGTAGGAACATCTCAGGGATGATCAGTGGAAACAGGATGCACCTGAGCTCAATTTTGAGCTTCGTGGCAAAGGCTGTGAATACTTATGTACATGTAATTTCTTAGTTTTTTTATTTTTAATACATTTGCAAAAATCTCAAAAAAAACTTCTTTAACGTTGTCCTTATGGAGTATTGAGTGTAGAATTTTGAGGGGAAAAAAAATAATTTATTCCATTTTGAAATAAGGCTGTAACATAACAATGTGGAAAATGTGAAGCGCTGTGAATATTTTCCGGATGCACTGTAACTATTGTTTGTGGCAATAAGCTTCATGATAGTCGAAACCCTGGGGTAAATTTACTAAGCTCCCGATTTTGACCGAGATGCCGTTTTTTCATCAAAGTGTCATCTCGGTAATTTACTAAGCACTAATCACGGCAGTGATGAGGGCATTCGTAATTTTTTGCAAGTTCAGGTAAAAAATTACGAATGAATACACCATCGGTCAAAACGCGGCTGTTTAAGTATGAATCTCGGTCATTTACTAAGAAGTGCAAAGCAAAAAAAGAACAAACACTGCCGTGAAAAATTACAACTCGTAAAAAAGTACTAAAAAAAAACAGACCTGCTTTTTTTATTCGTGATTGGATAGGCATGCACGGATCCATGAGATCCGTGCATGTATATCAGTGGGAAGGGGTGGGAAAGTGCTTATTTTTTCAAAAAAAATTGCGTGGGGTCCCCCCTCCTAAGCATAACCAGCCTCGGGCTCTTTGGGCCGATCCTGTTTGCAGAAATATGGGGGAAAAAATGACAGGGGTTCCCCCATATTTAAGCAACCAGCATCGGGCTCTGCGCCTGGTCCTGGTCCCAAAAATACGGGGGACAAAAAGAGTAGGGGTCCCCCGTATTTTTAAAACCAGCACCGGGCTCCACTAGCTGGACAGATAATGCCACAGCCGGGGGTCACTTTTATATAGTGCCCTGCGGCCGTGGCATCAAAAATCCAACTAGTCACCTGGCCGGGGTACCCTGGGGGAGTGGGGACCCCTTCAATCAAGGGGTCCCCCCCCCCCAGCCACCCAAGGGCCAGGGGTGAAGCCCGAGGCTGTCCCCCCCCATCCAATGGGCTGCGGATGGGGAGGCTGATAGCCTTTGTTGTAAAAGAAAAGATATTGTTTTTAGTAGCAGTACTACAAGGCCCAGCAAGCCTCCCCCGCATGCTGGTACTTGGAGAACCACAAGTACCAGCATGCGACGGAAAAACGGGCCCGCTGGTACCTGTAGTACTACTACTAAAAAAATACCCAAAAAAAGACAAGACACACACACACCGTGAAAGTATAATTTTATTACATACATACACACATACATACATACATACTTACCTTAAGTTCCCACGCAGGTCGGTCCTCTTCTCCAGTAGAATCCAAGGGGTACCTGTTGAAGAAATTATACTCACGAGATCCAGGGGTCCAGGCTCCTCGGGAAATCCAGGGGTAATCCAGCTCAGCGGTGACGTCACTTTAGGTCAACCGCAGGGCAGAAAGTTCCCATCATTGGTTACAATGTAGCGCATAGGCGCTACATTGTAACACTGCCGTGTGCTGCCTGTCAGTGAGGACAGGACCACACAGCTGATCAGGAGAGTGCTACAACGTGGCACTCCCTGATTGGCTGAAGAAACCCACTTAGACAGAAGTCAAAGTGGCTTTCTGGCATTCGTGGAAAGGTGACCCATGTGCAAACATGGGTCCCCTTTCAGTTCGTGGTCGGGACACCGTTTTGTTTTTTTTGTCAAGTACGTGGATTACCCCTGGATTTCCCGAGGAGCCTGGACCCCTGGATCTCGTGAGTATAATTTCTTCAACAGGTACCCCTTGGATTCTACTGGAGAAGAGGACCGACCTGCGTGGGAACTTAAGGTAAGTATGTATGTATGTGTGTATGTATGTAATAAAATTATACTTTCACGGTGTGTGTGTGTCTTGTCTTTTTTTGGGTATTTTTTTAGTAGTAGTACTACAGGTACCAGCGGGCCCGTTTTTCCGTCGCATGCTGGTACTTGTGGTTCTCCAAGTACCAGCATGCGGGGGAGGCTTGCTGGGCCTTGTAGTACTGCTACTAAAAACAATATCTTTTCTTTTACAACAAAGGCTATCAGCCTCCCCATCCGCAGCCCATTGGATGGGGGGGGACAGCCTCGGGCTTCACCCCTGGCCCTTGGGTGGCTGGGGGGGACGGACCCCTTGATTGAAGGGGTCCCCACTCCCCCAGGGTACCCCGGCCAGGGGTGACTAGTTGGATTTTTGATGCCACGGCCGCAGGGCACTATATAAAAGTGACCCCCGGCTGTGGCATTATCTGTCCAGCTAGTGGAGCCCGGTGCTGGTTTTAAAAATACGGGGGACCCCTACTCTTTTTGTCCCCCGTATTTTTGGGACCAGGACCAGGCGCAGAGCCCGATGCTGGTTGCTTAAATATGGGGGAGCCCCTGTCATTTTTTTCCCCATATTTCTGCAACCAGGATCGGCTCAAAGAGCCCGAGGCTGGTTATGCTTAGGAGGGGGGACCCCACGCATTTTTTTTGGGGATTTTACATTGTTTAATTAAAAAAAAAAAAAATAAGAACCCCAGCACGGATCACACAGATCCGGCCGAGATTGATTGTAAAAAAAAAACGGCAGGGTTTTGCTAATCACTGCCGTAAAAATAGGTAAAAAAAAACGAATGACATCGACATCGGAAGAAAAGAAAAACCCGAATACGACAGCTTAGTAAATCCATCGTAATCAATTCAAAAAGTTGCAGTTTTACACTGTCGATGTCATTCGTGATTGAACTTTGACCTTTTTTCGGAAATTACGAATCTTAGTAAATTTACCCCCCTGTGTCAATAATCGTCATTTTGGTTGGAGAATCTTGATTTCAGGGAAAGAGAAATTAAATTGTACTATGAGGAAAAAGAGTGGGGTGTATTTAGTGGGTACAATATATCCATATATAGAAATAATGAGTGAAAAGAGCTCCCCTGCCCATTCTACAAGTGATACGAACAAAGCAGCACTATGTGACTGAGGGATTATTTGCTACTGCGCATGCGTGAAAGGTTTTAAAAAACTCAACGTCGCATGTGTTCCCATGAGTGTAGGCAGAGTCACTGGCATTAGAACTGGTGGCGTTCCTGGTCGTGGCCGGTGACTAGAAAGTGGTCTGAAGTTAATGCAAAAGAAAGCCATCTCATGGGTATATCAGTGAACATGGCTGCATTCCCAAATGCAGATCCGCATCTGCAGAGGCCATGTTTAGAGGAAATTCACAAGGAGACATGGCTTTTGCCAGGGGCTGGTGCAAGTGTGATGGTGTTCCGATGGTGTAGTGTTCAGCGCCACCAGCAGAGTTGCACAGTCCACGGGCATGGAAAGTGGCTGTCTCAGGGCATACACAGTCAGGTGCACAATAGTATACAAGAAGAAAGCTGAAACTAGTGTTTGCATATTATTACAACTGCACAAAAAGTAGCAGCTGCTGATGTATTAGCATCCACCTCTGAATCAGGCCCATAGCCTTAGCTGGTTACAGCAATTATATCTCTATGGATTTTGGTAAGCCATGTTAGGGTTTTGCTGGTGCTATGAGAACTACAGAATATTGGCAAGAATGACATGGAAGCATCGGTGTATCTTTAATGGGTGCAGGAAGTGTGGTGCACACACGCACACGCATTCAAACATACATACAAACACACATACTTACAAACATACACAATAACACACACACACACACACACACACACACACACACACACACACACACACACACACACACACACACACACACACACACTATTATACATACCAGGGGCAGCTGTGGTTGAACATGCACAGTCAGCAGCTCCCCCTGAACATTCTGTATGCAGAGAGCTGAGACTGAGACACAGCTGTCTCCATCTCTAATATAAAAAAATTGGCTCCTCAAGGGGGTGTTTCCAGGTACTCAGAACCCTCCCATGCATGCACCACTGGTCCTGAAGACTGAGTTTGTGAACCACTGCTCTACTGTGATTAGCCTGATTCCTAGAGGAGTCTTTTCCTTTTCTGGATCTAGAATAAATTAGTGATGTGCACCGGAAATTTTTTGTGTTTTGGGTTCGGTTCCGCGGCCGTGTTTTGGGTTCGGACGCGTTTTGGCAAAACCTCACCGAAATTTTTTTGTCGGATTCGGGTGTGTTTTGGATTCGGGTGTTTTTTTCAAAAAACCCTAAAAAACAGCTTAAATCATAGAATTTGGGGGTCATTTTGATCCCATAGTATTATTAACCTCAATAACCATAATTTCCACTCATTTTCAGTCTATTCTGAACACCTCACATCTCACAATATTATTTTTAGTCCTAAAATTTGCACCGAGGTCGCTGGATGGCTAAGCTAAGCGACCCAAGTGGCCGACACAAACACCTGGCCCATCTAGGAGTGGCACTGCAGTGTCAGACAGGATGGCCCTTCAAAAAAATTGTCCCCAAACAGCACATGATGCAAAGAAAAAAAGAGGCGCAATGAGGTAGCTGTGTGACTAAGCTAAGCGACCCAAGTGGCCGACACAAACACCTGGCCCATCTAGGAGTGGCACTGCAGTGTCACGCAGGATGGCCCTTCAAAAAAATACTCCCCAAACAGCACATGATGCAAAGAAAAAAAGAGCCGCAATGAGGTAGCTGTGTGACTAAGATAAGCGACCCAAGTGGCCAACACAAACATCTGGCCCATCTAGGAGTGGCACTGCAGTGTCACGCAGGATGACCCTTCAAAAAAATACTCCCCAAACAGCACATGACGCAAAGAAAAAAAGAGGCACAATGAGGTAGCTGTGTGACTAAGCTAAGCGACCCTAGTGGCCGACACAAACACCTGGCCCATCTAGGAGTGGCACTGCAGTGTCACGCAGGATGGCACTTCAAAAAAATAGTCCCCAAACAGCACATGATGCAAAGAAAAAAAGAGGCGAAATGAGGTAGCTGTGTGACTAAGATAAGCGACCCAAGTGGCCAACACAAACATCTGGCCCATCTAGGAGTGGCACTGCAGTGTCACGCAGGATGGCCCTTCAAAAAAATACTCCCCAAACAGCACATGACGCAAAGAAAAAAAGAGGCGCAATGAGGTAGCTGTGTGACTAAGCTAAGCGACCCAAGTGGCCGACACAAACACCTGGCCCATCTAGGAGTGGCACTGCAGTGTCACGCAGGATGGCCCTTCAAAAAAATACTCCCCAAACAGCACATGATGCAAAGAAAAAAAGAGCCGCAATGAGGTAGCTGTGTGACTAAGATAAGCGACCCAAGTGGCCAACACAAACATCTGGCCCATCTAGGAGTGGCACTGCAGTGTCACGCAGGATGGCCCTTCAAAAAAATACTCCCCAAACAGCACATGACGCAAAGAAAAAAAGAGGCGCAATGAGGTAGCTGTGTGACTAAGCTAAGCGACCCAAGTGGCCGACACAAACACCTGGCCCATCTAGGAGTGGCACTGCAGTCTCAGGCAGGATGGCCCTTCAAAAAAATACTCCCCAAACAGCACATGATGCAAAGAAAAATGAAAGAAAAAAGAGGTGCAAGATGGAATTGTCCTTGGGCCCTCCCACCCACCCTTATGTTGTATAAACAGGATATGCACACTTTAACGAACCCATCATTTCAGTGACAGGGTCTGCCACACGACTGTGACTGAAATGACTGGTTGGTTTGGGCCCCCACCAAAAAAGAAGCAATCAATCTCTCCTTGCACAAACTGGCTCTACAGAGGCAAGATGTCCACCTCCTCCTCATCGTCCGATTCATCACCCCTTTCACTGTGTACATCCCCCTCCTCACAGATTATTAATTCGTCCCCACTGGAATCCACCATCTCAGGTCCCCATGTACTTTCTGGAGGCAATTGCTGCTGGTGAATGTCTCCACGGAGGAATTGATTATAATTCATTTTAATGAACATCATCTTCTCCACATTTTCTGGAAGTAACCTCGTACGCCGATTGCTGACAAGGTGAGCGGCTGCACTAAACACTCTTTCGGAGTACACACTGGAGGGAGGGCAACTTAGGTAGAATAAAGCCAGTTTCTGCAAGGGCCTCCAAATTGCCTCTTTTTCCTGCCAGTATACGTACGGACTGTCTGACGTGCCTACTTGGATGTGGTCACTCATATAATCCTCCACCATTCTTTCAATGGTGAGAGAATCATATGCAGTGACAGTAGACGACATGTCAGTAATCGTTGGCAGGTCCTTCAGTCCGGACCAGATGTCAGCACTCGCTCCAGACTGCCCTGCATCACCGCCAGCGGGTGGGCTCGGAATTCTTAGCCTTTTCCTCGCACCCCCAGTTGCAGGAGAATGTGAAGGAGGAGCTGTTGACGGGTCACGTTCCGCTTGACTTGACAATTTTCTCACCAGCAGGTCTTTGAAAACCCCTGCAGACTTGTGTCTGCCGGAAAGAGAGATACAATGTAGGTTTTAAATCTAGGATCGAGCACGGTGGCCAAAATGTAGTGCTCTGATTTCAACAGATTGACCACCCGTGAATCCTGGTTAAGCGAATGAAGGGCTCCATCCACAAGTCCCACATGCCTAGCGGAATCGCTCTGTTTTAGCTCCTCCTTCAATGTCTCCAGCTTCTTCTGCAAAAGCCTGATGAGGGGAATGACCTGACTCAGGCTGGCAGTGTCTGAACTGACTTCACGTGTGGCAAGTTCAAAGGGTTGCAGAACCTTGCACAACGTTGAAATCATTCTCCACTGCGCTTGAGACAGGTGCATTCCACCTCCTTTGCCTATATCATGGCCAGATGTATAGGCTTGAATGGCCTTTTGCTGCTCCTCCATCCTCTGAAGCATATAGAGGGTTGAATTCCACCTCGTTACCACCTCTTGCTTCAGATGATGGCAGGGCAGGTTCAGGTATTTTTGGTGGTGCTCCAGTCTTCTGTACGCAGTGCCTGAACGCCGAAAGTGGCCCGCAATTCTTCGGGCCACCGACAGCATCTCTTGCACGCCCCTGTCGTTTTTTAAATAATTCTGCACAACCAAATTCAAGGTATGTGCAAAACATGGGACGTGCTGGAATTTGCCCAGATGTAATGCATACACAAATTGCTGGCGTTGTCCGATGTCACAAATCCCCAGGAGAGTCCAATTGGGGTAAGCCATTCTGCGATGATCTTCCTCAGTTGCCGTAAGAGGTTTTCAGCTGTGTGCGTATTCTGGAAAGCGGTGATACAAAGCGTAGCCAGCCTAGGAACGAGTTGGCGTTTGCGAGATGCTGCTACTGGTGCCGCCGCTGCTGTTCTTGCAGCGGGAGGCAATACATCTACCCAGTGGGCTGTCACAGTCATATAGTCCTGAGTCTGCCCTGCTCCACTTGTCCACATGTCCGTGGTTAAGTGGACATTGGGTAGAACTGCATTTTTTAGGACACTTTTTCTGAGGTCTGTGTACATTTTCAGTATCGCCTGCCTAGAGAAATGGAACCCAGATGGTATTTGGTACCGGGGACACAGTACCTCAATCAAGTCTATAGTTGGCTCTGAATTAACGATGGATACCGGAACCACGTTTCTCACTGCCCAGGCTGCCAAGGCCTCAGTTATCCGCTTTGCAGCAGGATGACTGCTGTGATATTTCATCTTCCTCGCAAAGGACTGTTGTACAGTCAATTGCTTACTGGAAGTAGTACAAGTGGTCTTCTGACTTCCCCTCTGGGATGACGATCGACTCCCAGCAGCAACAACAGCAGCGCCAGCAGCAGTAGGCGTTACACTCAAGGATGCATCGGAGGAATCCCAGGCAGGAGAGGACTCGTCAGACTTGCCAGTGACATGGCCTGCAGGACTATTGGCTTTCCTGGGTAAGGAGGAAATTGACACTGAGGGAGTTGGTGGTGTGGTTTGCAGGAGCTTGGTTACAAGAGGAAGGGATTTACTGGTCAGTGGACTGCTTCCGCTGTCACCCAAAGTTTTTGAACTTGTCACTGACTTATGATGAATGCGCTGCAGGTGACGTATAAGGGAGGATGTTCCGAGGTGGTTAACATCCTTACCCCTACTTATTACAGCTTGACAAAGGCAACACACGGCTTGACACCTGTTGTCCGCATTTGTGTTGAAATAATTCCACACCGAAGAGCTGATTTTTTTTGTATTTTGACCAGGCATGTCAATGGCCATATTCCTCCCATGGACAACAGGCATCTCCCCAGGTGCCTGACTTAAACAAACCACCTCACCATCAGAATCCTCCTTGTCAATTTCCTCCCCAGCGCCAGCAACACCCATATCCTCATCCTGGTGTACTTCAACACTGACATCTTCAATTTGACTATCAGGAACTGGACTGCGGGTGCTCCTTCCAGCACTTGCAGAGGGCGTGCAAATGGTGGAAGGCGCCACCTCTTCCCGTCCAGTGTTGGGAAGGTCAGGCATCGCAACCGACACAATTGGATTCTCCTTGGGGATTTGTGATTTCGAAGAACGCACAGTTCTTTGCTGTGCTTTTGCCAGCTTAAGTCTTTTCTTTTTTCTAGCGAGAGGATGAGTGCTTCCATCCTCATGTGAAGCTGAACCACTAGCCATGAACATAGGCCAGGGCCTCAGCCGTTCCTTGCCACTCCGTGTCGTAAATGGCATATTGGCAAGTTTACGCTTCTCCTCAGACGCTTTTAATTTTGATTTTTGGGTCATTTTACTGATCTTTTGTGTTTTGGATTTTACATGCTCTGTACTATGACATTGGGCATCGGCCTTGGCAGACGACGTTGATGACATTTCATCGTCTCGGCCAAGACTAGTGGCAGCAGCTTCAGCACGAGGTAGAAGTGGATCTTGATCTTTCCCTATTTTTTTAACCTCCACATTTTTGTTCTCCATATTTTAATGCGCACAACTAAAAGGCACCACAGGTATACAATGTAGATGGATGGATAGTATACTTATGGACGACGAGTGATGACACAGAGGTAGGTACAGCAGTGGCCTACCGTACTGCTATATACAGTATAATGGACCTGGTGGACACTGTCAGCAGACTGCTAAACTAGTACTACTAGTATAAAGAAAAAAAGCCACCACAGGTATAAAATGTAGATGGATGAATAGTATACTTATGGACGACGAGTGACGACACAGAGGTAGGTACAGCAGTGGCCTACCGTACTGCTATATACAGTATAATGGACCTGGTGGACACTGTCAGCAGACTGCTAAACTAGTACTACTAGTATAAAGAAAAAAAGCCACCACAGGTATACAATGTAGATGGATGGATAGTATACTTATGGACGACGAGTGACGACACAGAGGTAGGTACAGCAGTCGCCTACCGTACTGCTATATACAGTATAATAAATGGACCTGGTGGACACTGTCAGCAAACTGCTAAACTAGTATAAAGAAAAAAAGCCACCACAGGTATACAATGTAGATGGATGGATAGTATACTTATGGACGACGAGTGACGACACAGAGGTAGGTACAGCAGTGGCCTACCGTACTGCTATATACAGTATAATGGACCTGGTGGACACTCAGCAGACTGCGTTTATAGTATAAAAAAAAGACACCACAGGTATACAATGTAGATGGATGGATACTTAGTATACTTATGGACGACGAGTGATGACACAGAGGTAGGTACAGCAGTGGCCTACCGTACTGCTATATACAGTATAATGGACCTGGTGGACACTGTCAGCAGACTGTGTTTATAGTATAAAGAAAAAAAGACACCACAGGTATACAATGTAGATGGATGGATAGTATACTTATGGACGACGAGTGACGACACAGAGGTAGGTACAGCAGTGGCCTACCGTACTGCTATATACAGTATAATGGACCTGGTGGACACTGTCAGCAGACTGCGTTTATAGTATATAAAAAAAAGACACCACAGGTATACAATGTAGATGGATGGATACTTAGTATACTTATGTACGACGAGTGACGACACAGAGGTAGGTACAGCAGTGGCCTACCGTACTGCTATATACAGTATAATGGACCTGGTGGACACTGTCAGCAGACTGCGTTTATAGTATAAAAAAAAAGACACCACAGGTATACAATGTAGATGGATGGATACTTAGTATACTTATGGACGACGAGTGACGACACAGAGGTAGGTACAGCAGTGGCCTACCGTACTGCTGTATACAGTATAATGGACCTGGTGGACACTGTCAGCAGACTGCGTTTATAGTATAAAGAAAAAAAGACACCACAGGTATACAATGTAGATGGATGGATAGTATACTTATGGACGACGAGTGACGACACAGAGGTAGGTACAGCAGTGGCCTACCATACTGCTATATACAGTATAATGGACCTGGTGGACACTGTCAGCAGACTGCGTTTATAGTATAAAGAAAAAAAGACACCACAGGTATACAATGTAGATGGATGGATAGTATACTTATGGACGACGAGTGACGACACAGAGGTAGGTACAGCAGTGGCCTACCGTACTGCTATATACAGTATAATGGACCTGGTGGACACTGTCAGCAGACTGCGTTTATAGTATAAAAAAATAAGACACCACAGGTATACAATGTAGATGGATGGATACTTAGTATTCTTATGGACGACGAGTGACGACACAGAGGTAGGTACAGCAGTTGCCTACCGTACTGCTATATACAATATAATGGACCTGGTGGACACTGTCAGCAGACTGCGTTTATAGTATAAAAAAAAAGACACCACAGGTATACAATGTAGATGGATGGATACTTAGTATACTTATGGACGACGAGTGACGACACAGAGGTAGGTACAGCAGTGGCCTACCGTACTGCTATATACAGTATAATGGACCTGGTGGACACTGTCAGCAGACTGCGTTTATAGTATAAAAAAAAAGACACCACAGGTATACAATGTAGATGGATGGATACTTAGTATACTTATGGACGACGAGTGACGACACAGAGGTAGGTACAGCAGTGGCCTACCGTACTGCTATATACAGTATAATGGACCCTGTCAGCAGACTGCGTTTATAGTATAAAAAAAAAAGACACCACAGGTATACAATGTAGATGGATGGATACTTAGTATACTTATGGACGACGAGTGACGACACAGAGGTAGGTACAGCAGTGGCCTACCGTACTGCTATATACAGTATAATGGACCTGGTGGACACTGTCAGCAGACTGCGTTTATATTATAAAGAAAAAAAGACACCACAGGTATACAATGTAGATGGATGGATAGTATACTTATGGACGACGAGTGACGACACAGAGGTAGGTACAGCAGTGGCCTACCGTACTGCTATATACAGTATAATGGACCTGGTGGACACTGTCAGCAGACTGCGTTTATAGTATATAAAAAAAAGACACCACAGGTATACAATGTAGATGGATGGATACTTAGTATACTTATGGACGACGAGTGACGACACAGAGGTAGGTACAGCAGTGGCCTACCGTACTGCTATATAGAGTATAATGGACCTGGTGGACACTGTCAGCAGACTGCGTTTATAGTATAAAAAAAAAGACACCACAGGTATACAATGTAGACGGATGGATACTTAGTATACTTATGGACGACGAGTGACGACACAGAGGTAGGTACAGCAGTGGCCTACCGTACTGCTATATACAGTATAATGGACCTGGTGGACACTGTCAGCAGACTGCGTTTATAGTATAAGAAAAAAAGACACCACAGGTATACAATGTAGATGGATGGATAGTATACTTATGGACGACGAGTGACGACACAGAGGTAGGTAGATCAGTGGCCTACCGTACTGCTATATACAGTATAATGGACCTGGTGGACACTGTCAGCAGACTGCGTTTATAGTATTAAAAAAAAAGACACCACAGGAGTGTTTTTCAGGCAGACAAACGTATACTGGTGGTCACTGTCAGCAAAACTGTGCACTGTACTCCTGCTATAGCTGCTCCCCAGTCCCCACAATTAAGCAGTGTGAGCACTCAGCACAGATATATCATGCAGCACACTGAGCACAGATATGGTATGGAGCGTTTTTTTCAGGCAGAAAACGGATAAAAAACTGGTGGTCACTATTAGCAAAACTCTGCACTGTACTCCTCCTAACAGCTGCTCCCCAATCCTCCCCACAATAAGCTAAGCAATCAGATCAACTGTGTAACTATATAAACGGAGAGGACGTCAGCCACGTCCTCTCCCTATCAATCTCAATGCACGTGTGAAAATGGCGGCGACGCGCGGCTGCTTATATAGAATCCGAAAATCGCGAGAATCCGACAGCGGGATGATGACGTTCGGGCGCGCTCGGGTTAACCGAGCCATACGGGAGAATCCGAGTATGGCTCGGACCCGTCTAAAAAGGGTGAAGTTCGGGGGGGTTCAGTTTCTCGGAAACCGAACCCGCTCATCACTAGAATAAATATGGCCTGTTCACAAATTGATTCCCTTTGTGGGATGTTGTGAAGTATATAAAAAAAGTATGCATTGAACAAAGCAATCTCATCTATACAAAGCAAAATTTCACCCACACACCACAACACAAAAAGTATTTGCAGAACAAGAAAAATATGCAAGATTGCATTTTTACCTTTCAGGGAGACACTGTTCAGAAACAAACCATTTATTCTACAAGATATGTCTGAGCACAGCCTTTTGTTTCTCTTAGTTCAGTCAGGGGACAGGTTGTCATGTTATGTCCTTTATAATTAGAATTCATCATCACATTATGCATTTGTTGTTGCATTTTCTATGATTAGCTAGCTCTACACAATTGTTAGGTAATAATGTGATATTGGATACTTACTGACAAAGGTACATGTGACAGGGTTTGCACTTAACTGCAGTCTAAAATCTCTTCCTGCGCACATACAACAAAAGACACATTTTGAAGTTATTTGTGCAAAACAGCGATTTCAGTGTCAGCCATAGAAATATCACATATTCTGTTCCGCTCAAATTATTATTATTATTATTATTATTATTATTATCCTTTATATGGTGCCACAAGGGATCCGCAGCGCCCATTACACAGTACATAATCAAATGAGCAAACAAGAAAACAGCACTTACAGTTCAAGACAATATAGGACTGCTATAGAAAACCTAGGGTTAGTTGCCATCAAAGGGAGTATGGAGTATAAGATAGTGTAAGTAAGAAAAGGAAAGGCACATGAGGAAAGAAGTCTCTGCTCTTGCGAGCTTACAATCTAAAAGGTGAGGGGCAGTGGCGGAACTAGCGAGCGGTGGGCCCAGGTGCGACAAAATGCTTCCCCCCCCCCACATCCCATCCAAGTCCACCCCCTCACCCCTGGAGAGGATCTGGTGAGGGGGACCTGCTCAGGGCCAGAGAAATGGATACCTAGCAACAGTGCCGTAACTAGACATTTTAGCACTGTGTGCAAGAAACGGCATCGGAGCCCCACCCCTGCATGCAAAACAGGGGCAGTGCGCGCCGTAGGAGCGAGCAAAAATACATAGTGGCATGGCTTCGTGGGGAAGGGGTGTGGCCACAAAATAATACCAATTCATAAAACGGTGCACAGTAGTCTCCATTCTTCAAATTACGCCGCACAGTAGCACCACTACACCAGGTAGAGACCCTTTTACATCTTACGGCGGACAGATTCCTCTTTTTACACATTACGGCAGACAGCGTCCCCTTTTTACACATTACGGCAGACAGCGTCCCCCTTTTTACACATTACGGCAGACAGCGTCCCCCTTTTTACACATTACGGCAGACAGCGTGCACTTTTTACACATAACGGCAGACAGCATCCCCTTTTTACACATAACGCAGACAGCGTGCCCTTGTTACACATAGCGGCAGACAGCGTACACTTTTTACACATAAAGGCAGACAGCGTGCCCTTGTTAAACATAGCGGCAGACAGCGTACACTTTTTACACATAACGGCAGACAGCGTCCCCCTTTTTACACATTACGGCAGACAGCGTCCCCCTTTTTACACATAACGGCAGACAGCGTGCCCTTGTTACACATTACGGCAGGCAGATTCCCCCTTTTTACACATAGCGGCAGGCAGATTCCCCATTTTTACACATAGCGGCAGGCAGTCCCCCCTTTTTACACATTGCGGCAGGCAGTCCCCCATTTTTACACATTGCGGTAGGCAGATTCCCCATTTTTACACATTGCAGCAGGCAGTCCCCCATTTTTACACATTGTGGCAGGCAGATTCCCCATTTTTACACATTGCGGCAGGCAGATTCCCCCTTTTTACACATGGCGGCAGGCCGTCCCCCCTTTTTACACATTGCGGCAGGCAGATTCCCCCTTTTTACACATTGCGGCAGGCAGTCCCCCATTTTTACACATTGCGGCAGGCAGATTCCCCCTTTTTACACATTGCGGCAGGCAGTCCCCTGTTTTTACACATTGCGGCAGGCAGATTCCCCATTTTTACACATTGCGGCAGGCAGATTCCCCCTTTTTACACATTGCGGCAGGCAGTCCACCATTTTTACACATTGCGGCAGGCAGATTCCCCATTTTTACACATTGCGGCAGGCAGATTCCCCCTTTTTACACATAGCGGCAGGCAGTCCCCCCTTTTTACACATTGCGGCAGGCAGATTCCCCCTTTTTACACATTGCGGCAGGCAGTCCCCTGTTTTTACACATTGCGGCAGGCAGATTCCCCATTTTTACACATTGCGGCAGGCAGATTCCCCCTTTTTACACATTGCGGCAGGCAGTCCCCCATTTTTACACATAGCGGCAGGCAGATTCCCCCTTTTTACACATTGCGGCAGGCAGTCCCCCATTTTTACACATTGCGGCAGGCAGATTCCCCCTTTTTACACATTGCGGCAGGCAGATTCCCCCTTTTTACACATTGCGGCAGGCAGTCCCCTGTTTTTACACATTGCGGCAGGCAGATTCCCCATTTTTACACATTGCGGCAGGCAGATTCCCCATTTTTACACATTGCGGCAGGCAGATTCCCCCTTTTTACACATTGCGGCAGGCAGTCCCCCATTTTTACACATAGCGGCAGGCAGATTCCCCCTTTTTACACATTGCGGCAGGCAGTCCCCCATTTTTACACATTGCGGCAGGCAGATTCCCCATTTTTACACATTGCGGCAGGCAGATTCCCCCTTTTTACACATAGCGGCAGGCAGTCCCCCATTTTTACACATTGCGGCAGGCAGTCCCCCATTTTTACACATAGCGGCAGGCAGTCCCCCATTTTTACACATTGCGGCAGGCAGTCCCCCATTTTTACACATAGCGGCAGGCAGTCCCAACAAAGGAAGAAACAGAAAGAAAGAGACAGAAAGAAAGAAAGAGACAGAAAGAAAGAATTATACTTACCCTCTCCGGCGTCTCCGCTGGCTCAGGCTCCTCGGTGCAGCATCAGACGATTCCCGGGCTGGAGAGAAGGAGGAGGAGGGAGGTGGAGGAGGGAGCCGCAGCAGCGCTGTGTCATTGGTGGAGGCGCTGCTGCTGCTGCCCCTCTGCTTCACTATAGGCTGTTCTCGGAAGACAGCCTATAGTGAAGCAGAGGGGCAGCAGCGCCTCCACCAGTAGTAAAGCGCTGCTGCGGCTCCCTCCTTCGGCTCCCTCCTCCTCCTCCTCCCCCGTACCGCTGCTCCTCTCCTCTCTCCGGGCGGCTGTGTGCTGCGGGCAGCGGTTGCCCGCAGCGCACAGCGGCATGTAATGAGTCAGTTTGACTCATTACATGCCTTGGGTCCCTGGACAGAGGCGGGCCCCAGTGCAACGCACTGGTTGCACTGGCGGTAGTTCCGCCTCTGGTGAGGGGCTAACAGACCAGGGTGACACAGAAGGGGTAAACAGTGAGCATAGAAAAGAGGGTTAGGAGGAGAGTTGACTGGGTTTGGTGAAGAAGTGGGTCTTGAGAGCCTGTTTGAAGTTTTGTAGAGAGGTGGAGAGTCAGATGGGGTGAGGTAGAGAATTCCAGAGATATGGAGCAGCACATGCATAATCTTGTAGGTAGGGGTGGGAGGAGGTAATCCGTTGGCAGGAGAGACGGTGTGCATTAGCAGAGTGAAGAGGATGTGTAGGAATGTAAAGAGAGATAAGGTCAGAGATGTAAGAGAGAGAAGAGTGGGTATGGGCTTTATATGTGAGTGTGAGAAGCTTGAATTGGATCCTGAATGGAAAGGGTAGCCAGTGAAGGTCCTGCAAGAGAGGGGATGTGGATGTAGTACGTTTGGTGAGGAAGATGAGATGGACAGCAGCACTGAGGATAGATTGGAGTGAAGAGAGGCATTTTTGAGAGAGGCCAGATAGGAGGAGATTGCAGTAATCCAATCTGGAGATGTTTCTGAAGTGGATTTGTGGCTTCAGCGTTTATATTAGAACATTAACACACATTTTAAACTTAAAAGTCACATTCTCTAGTGCTGTAATAGTAAGTGAAACTAACTGTTAAAAGATTGTTGTTCCATTGCCCTAGTCTATAAGAAATATGAATTACGTTAATATGGGGTCTGTCATGACTGTGGTTTTAGTGAACCTGGTGTGTTTGAAGTTTGTGTGGCTAACTGGAGGACTATGTGTATATTTGGCTGGTCTGTGGGAATCAGTGAGATGTAGTAGTAAGGAGCAATCCCTGACCAGGGGTCGAACCCAGGCCTCGGCAGAGGGAGCTGTATCCTGACCACTGGATCACCAGGGACTTGGTGTTGATAATGGAATGGTGAATGTATAGGTGAGAACGAACTAGATATACTGTCACAGGAGTAGGTGTTTGTGTTCTCAAGGTTACTATGAAATAAGTTCTCTGGAGTTGCGCAGAACTGGGAGGAGAGCTGAAGACGTTGAACCGGACTGGTTACCAGTGAGACTGAAAACCGCACTGTGAACTGGGCTGGGTACTGGTATAACTGGAAATGCAACTGTATGTAGAACAGTGACTGTGACTTTAAGAAAAGGCTGAAGATGAACTGAAGACTGTGGCTGTGTCTTTAAAACAAGACTGAAGAATACCGCGGCTGTGTCTTTAAGACGAGGCTGAAGAATAATGTCGCTGTGTCTTTAAGACGAGACTGATGAATACTGCAGCTGTGGCTTTAAGACGAGACTCAGGAATTCTGCTGCTGTGGCTTTAAGACAAGACTGAGGAATACTGCGGCTGTGGCTTTAAGACGCGACTGAAGAATACTGCGGCTGTGGCTTTAAGACAAGACTGATGAATACTGCAGTTGTGTCTTTAAGATGAGACTGAAGAATACTGCATCTGTGGCTTTAAGACGAGACTGATACTGGATATAACTGGTAACACAACTGTAATCCAGACTGGGTAGCAAAAGAGAAGAGTTTTACAGGAACCAAGGTAAAAGTGTTACCTAAAAGGGAGCTCAGCTATTAAGCTCACACAGGGCTGTGTGACACAAGGAACTGGCAGATTCTGTAACACAAGTCTTTTTACTTATACTTCCTGGTCCTTGGTGATTGGTGAACAGAGTCAGGTGATTCAGAGAGTCTCAGGCTGGCACAGGATTGGATAACTCCAGGACAGTTGATCAGACCCTGTCACGTGAGTACTCCAGGTTAAGCTCTGATGTGGGGTGAGGCCTAGCAGGCCGAAAAAAATACTGAAGCCTGATCTTCTACAAATGAACAGAGGATGCTGACTTTTAGGCCTAAACTCCAGATTGCTGAGTGCAGTGGAGAATGTATCTGGTGGCCACTGCAGTCAGAGAGCCATATAGTATAATGACAACAATGATTGCTGTGTAGGCACAGCATAGAAAGACTTGCTGAATTCACACAGAAGGTTAATCACCACAGGTGGAGCTTGTTAACTCTTACCTTCCAGGCAGATAACTCAGCACTCAGAAAACTCATGATACTGGCACGCTGTTTATCCCTGTGAGCAGAAAAGACGCAGGATCCAGGACAGATGGCAGAGGTAAGTCACCAAATATGAGAACTGCAGTCAGGATCATGACAGTGTCCTATTTATAAAGCAGTGAAAAAGCTCTTATCTCGTAAAAATGCCAGAAAATAGGCTTTCACTGCTTAATACATTTATCAAAGGGTTAAAGCTAGAGCATAGGTTCTCAAACTCTGTCCTCAGGACCCCACACAGTGCAGGTTTTCCAGGTCTCCTCACAGAATCACAAGTGAAATAATCAGCTCCACCTGTGGATGTTTTAAAATGTGTCAGTGAGTAATGAATACACCTGTGCTCCTGCTAGGTGACTTGCAAAACATGAACTGTGTGGGGTCCTCAGGAGTGAGTTTGAGAACCACTGGGTTAGAGAAATCAGATATTTCTCCATTCTTAGCCCATTTACTGGCACTTACCACCATCCCTATGATAGGCAACTATGATGGTGGAATAAGGCAATTTATCAAACAGCACAAATACTACCTTGGTAATGTCATCTTCAGGTGACATTACCTATATTGGGCAATGGAGAGATATTAAAGTCAGATAGGATTTTCTGCATCCTCTCCAGGCGAAATCTCTATGTGGATGCATACACTTGGAACACTTTGCCGGAAGCTTTAGGGGAAAAACAAACCTCTGCTTCGTGTAGTTTTCATTGGGGCACCAAGAGGAGTCATTTAATAATAAATTGCTGAGAAACTGTATTCTGTATCCTTGTGATAAATGATAAATAGAGCCCCACTACATTGAATAACACAAGCAAAGCTTATCTAATCAGACAGCATTTGTCTTAGACCACCATAAATGAAGAGATTATAGATCAGGGTAGAGGCTCCAGTGTCAGTACTGATGCCAGCAAGATTATCACCCAAAATAGCAGTATCAGACATACTCATTATGCTCTATTTAGGGTTACTGGAAATGAATACCCAAGTGGCTCTTTTACTTTGCCACAAGAATTTGTTTAATAATGTGAGTTTTTTTTTTTTTTTTTTACAATACACTGTATAATAACTTTAAGCAGTTCATGTAGTGGTTTAAGTAGTTTTTTGCTCTGTGATTAAGTTTCTCCTGTTTTAGACGTTTTGTGTGTTCTCTGCTGAGCGCTGTCCCTACACAGTATGTTCTCTATCTTACACGTGTTACGACTTCCTCTGCCATACAATGTTCATGTGATCAATGTGACAATGAAAGGAAAACAATAATACCTGTTTTCAGCAAGGGCATTTTGCTCTGACATTTTGCTATTGTATAATATTCTTTGAAAATTTGCCTTTGAATCAGTACTATTCAATAACAATGCAACAAGAAGTCACTTTGGGGTAGATTTACTAAAGCTCCCAAAATCAGATTATATAATGCTCTAGAATACAATAGAGAAATGATAGGTAAAATATGATCGGTTGCTATGGGTAAAACCCCCACTTTTCATTTTTAGAAGAAGCTTTATTAAATCTACCCCTTTGAAAAACAGCTTTTTTATAGCATCACAACCAGAATCTTTTTATTGCCTGTGAGTGATATGATATACACCTTTCTCTCCTATTTTCCTTGTTTTTGTATAAGAGGAAACAGCGTAGCAGAAATTTTGTGACACAGAAGGATTATTTAAAGGACATATTACAGACAGCCACAATAACTCTTTGAAACTAGAAAAGCAAATTGCCACCTTAAAAGTGAGCACTAAACCATGTTCCTCATTTTTCTGGCTTTGTAAAGTTAGATATGAAACTCATTCCAGCCTGGCAGCAAAAAGCTGCTACAGTATAACAGATGTCTACTCTACAAAATGGCCCTCATTCCGAGTTGTTCGCTCGCAAGGCGATTTTAGCAGAGTTACACACGCTAAGCCGCCGCCTACTGGGAGTGAATCTTAGCTTCTTAAAATTGCGAACGAAAGATTCGCAATATTGCGATTACAAACTTCTTAGCAGTTTCAGAGTAGCTTCAGACTTACTCGGCATCTGCGATCAGTTCACTGCTTGTCGTTCCTGGTTTGACGTCATAAACACACCCAACGTTCGCCCAGACACTCCTCCGTTTCTCCAGCCACTCCCGCGTTTTTTCCGGAAACGGTAGCGTTTTTATCCACACGCCCATAAAACGCCGTGTTTCCGCCCAGTAACACCCATTTCCTGTCAATCACACTACGATCGCCGGAGCGAAGAAAAAGCCGTGAGTAAAAAAACTATCTTCATAGCAAAATTACTTGGCGCAGTCGCAGTGCGAACATTGCGCATGCGTACTAAGCAGAAAAACGCTGCGATGCGAAGAAAATTACCGAGCGAACGACTCGGAATGAGGGCCAATGTACGGTACTTTCCTTGGAAAACACTTAAAGGCTAAAGTAGACTTGTTTTGTGGTGTTATACAGTGATGCCAACTGAGTCACCTTTCATTTCATCATAACAAAATTGTACTTAAACACAATAAAAAGATCCTCACTAAAGAGGGATATATGAGGCGCTTACAGTTAAGCAATGATATTTAACAATACAAATACACATACACCTGTAAAAGCACAATAGCTGCTCTCAAGAGGTGCTCTGAACACCTAATACACAAACCAATATGTCTAAAATTAATTAAACAAAAGAGAGCGCATAGATAATATATACCAATTTATTATTGGATAAAACACTTGTAATATAGTATACTGATCATTTAAAAAATGAATGAATGAAACCGCACAAAAGGAAACCACTGAACTAACAATGATAT